>NC_061095.1:47436502-47451502 GCF_015104395.2 Macrobrachium nipponense | reverse complement strand
AGGAGATAAGGGATTACCCATGGCCATGCCAAACTTTTGTACAAAAAATTCCCATTGAAACAAAATTTACTATCTTTGATACATAACCTTATGAGACTAATGAGATTTTCTACACTTAAGGGAATGTCATGACGCTCTAATTCCTCTTCCAAACCAAAATATTCAAGTAAGTCATCTACAGGCACTTTTGTAAATAAAGGGACAACATCAAAACTAACCATATTACAAAATCATAATTCAAATTTAAACTATTCAATTTGTTTATAAAATCAACATTGTTTTTAACATTCGTGTTAGAAATATTTCCTACCAAAGGAGTAAGAATTTTACAAGCCATTTAGATAAATTATACGAAACTGAGCCCACTGAACTAATGATTGGTCTGATAGGGTTATTGATTTTATGTGTCTTGACTAAACCATACATGTAAGGTAGGGAGGCGCATTGCGGTGTAAACTGTTTAATTAAATGGTCCAAGCCCTTCAAAATGGATTTAATTTTGTTTGTTATTAAAATGGGAGTTAACTGTCTGTGTAGGGTCAGACCTCAGTTTCGTATAAGTATCAGTGTCATTTAGCAATGTCATTATTTTACTTATATAGTCACTTTTATTCATAATTACCACTGCATTAGATTTATCTGCTTTTGTCACCTTCACTGTTTCGTCTTCTTTAATTTTCTTAAAAGCCTGGAGAAATCTCACGGGTACATTAGGGGAGAAGGTTTACTCATAGCACCATACACAATACCTTTACAAATATTGATATCATCAGGGCATAGGTTTTGATTTCAATTTTTCTAAATAACAAAAGGATTTTGAGATGTCGACACAGTCCAGGTTACCATTAAATACACCAAAGCTTAACCCATATCCCAAAGCCGCTGTCGTAGCACTATCCACTGGTTTGTCAGATAAATTAATCATGAAGTCCACGTTGGCATGCTTAGTCCAGTCGCTTTCAGCAATAAGATTTTTCAGCTTGACTGGAGATCTTCCTTTCAAGACGGTTGCAGCACTTTCTCAATTTTCCATAGCAATAATCCAGCATCCGATTCTTCCAATCGACAGGAAAACCGTCTGATTAAAGCTATACCGTCTGCTTCTAAGTGTACGGAACGCATCATCTACTTTCCACTTTTGTGATGTCGATGTGTTTCTGAAGTATGATGCGTTGAAAACTCGTCGAAAGGTCGCTCTGCTAGGCGAAGAATTCTCACTGGTAAAATCGACTTGGGCATCACTTCCTCTCCGATTGTACTTTAGTAGCTCCTTGACGATGTCTGAATAAAGACGAAAGCGCTTGGATTCCTGTCTATCATTTCCCGTGGTATTCGCTCATTATGAAGTCACGTGCATCTACTGTGATTTTTTAAGCATAATGGAAACCACACGCAACTTCTACGCGTTTTCTTTGAATTTTCCGAGCCTTGTTCTATTCGTGACATCCTTCTGTAATGCTCTTATCATTGCTCACAACTGAAACTCCGACTCAACTTTCTACGGAAGTGCATGAACGAGCAAGTGATGCCCAAGTCGATTTTACCAGTGAGAATTCTTCGCCTAGCAGAGCGACCTTTCGACGAGTTTCAACGCATCATACTTCAGAACAACACATCGACATCACAAAAGTGGAAGTAGATGATGCGTTCCGTACACTTAGAAGCAGACGGTATAGCTTTAATCAGACGGTTCCTGTCGATTGGAAGAATCGGATGCTGGATTATTGCTATGGAAAATTGAGAAAGTGCTGCAACCGTCTTGAAAGGAAGCTCCAAGTCAAGCTGAAAAATCTTATTGCTGAAAGCGACTGGACTAGCATGCCAACGTTGGACTTCATGATTAATTTATCTGACAAACCAGTGGATAGTGCTACGACAGCGGCTTTGGGATATGGGTTTAAGCTTTGGTGTATTTAATGGTAACCTGGACTGTGTCGACATCTCAAAATCCTTTTGTTATTAGAAAAATTGAATCAAAACCTATGCCCTGATGATATCAATATTTGTAAAGGTATTGTGTATGGTGCTATGAGTAAACCTTCTCCCCTAATGTACCCGTGAGATTTCTCCAGGCTTTTAAGAAAATTAAAGAAGACGAAACAGTGAAGGTGACAAAAGCAGATAAATCTAATGCAGTGGTAATTATGATAAGAAAGTGACTATATAAGTAAAATAATGACATTGCTAAATGACACTGATACTTATACGAAACTGAGGTCTGACCCTACACAGACAGTTAACTCCCATTTTAATAAACAAATTAAATCCATTTCGAAGGGCTTGGACCATTTAATTAAACAGTTTACACCGCAATGCGCCCTCCCTACCTTACATGTTAGTTTAGTCAAGACACATAAAATCAATAACCCTATCAGACCAATCATTAGTTCAGTGGGCTCAGTTTCGTATAATTTATCTAAATGGCTTGTAAAAATTCTTACTCCTTTGGTAGGAAATATTTCTAACACGAATGTTAAAAACAATGTTGATTTTATAAACAAATTGAATAGTTTAAATTTGTTTGAATTATGATTTTAACTATGGGTTAGTTTTGATGTTGTCTCTTTATTTACAAAAGTGCCTGTAGAATGACTTACTTGAATATTTGGAAGAGGAATTAGAGCGTCATGACATTCCCTTAAGTGTAGAAAATCTCATTAGTCTCATAAGGTTATGTATCAAAGATAGTAAATTTTGTTTCAATGGGGAATTTTTTGTACAAAAGTTTGGCATGGCCATGGGTAATCCCTTATCTCCTGTCCTTAGCAATATTTACATGGAATTTTTGAGACAAAAACTCTTACCAAGAATTTTGCCCCAAAAAGTTATTTGGTTTAGATACGTGGATGATATTTGGCCAGTTCACGAAAACCTCCAGGAATTCCTTATTAATCTCAATAATTTAGTCCCTTCTGTAAAATTTACTGTAGAGGAAGAAAGAAATTGTAATTTGAATTTTCTTGATGTAACTGTCCATAGAAATGATAGAAATTTCACCTTTTCAGTCTTTCGAAAATCAACTAATATTGCCTCTTTTGTTCATTACTACTCCAATCACCATCAAAATGTTAAATTCTCTGTTTTTTCTGGGATGTTCCTAAGGGCTACGTGTCTGTAGCCCGCAGTTTAGTTTATTGACGCTGAAATTAACAAACTATTTATGATGATTGCATTGAAACTTTAATACCCAAGGACTTTTGTAGATGTGGCATGGAAAAGAGCTAGAAAAACATTTTATTCAACTAATGACAAACTTGAATTTAGTAAGCATAACATTCTAAAAATTACCTTATGATGAAAGGTTTTTAGATATTCCTAGAATTTTAAAGCTTTTTAACATAAATGTTGTTTTCAGTAATATTAATGTCAAGAGTTTAGTAATCAAAAATTCTCCTAAAGATCTTCCAGGCTGCATATATGAAATTCCTTGCAAAAAGTGTGATAAAATCTATTACGGACAGACTGGCAAATCTCTTTCACAGCGTCTTAAGCAACATCAATATTCTGTGAGAACTGGGCAAATATCGAATGCATTATTTGTACATATGAGAGATTTTAGACCATCCTATTAACTGGAGTCAAGCAAGAGCCTTAGTCCATGTAATGACACAGTTAAAAAGGAATATCATTGAATCTTGTTTTATCAAGTCAAATAATAGAAATGTTCTAAATTTAAGTCTTGGTTTAATTTAAACTTGATGCTTTCATAATGAAAAAAGTTGTAGATAAATATAAGCAACAAAATTAATATATTCAGTTTTTACATGTTTTGGACTGTAAAGATACTTTGTAATTTCGGTTAGGGTCAGAATCTGTTTAAGTTTGTGACCGTGTGATATCCGATAATCCTGGATTATCCCTTTTAATTTTTACCCTTTTGATAATTAACCATCTGGTATTCCTGATCTTGTTTGTACCTGAGGCCTTCCTCTCCGATTGTACTTTAGTAGCTCCTTGACGATGTCTGAATAAAGACGAAAGCGCTTGGATTCCTGTCTATCATTTCCCGTGGTATTCGCTTATATATGTATATATTGTGTATAAATTTAACCAACGACTTAAACACTGCAATCATATTATTCAATAGAAACTAAATTCAGCAGAGTAATGCTCCCTTTTACGAATTAATTCTGCGAATGATAATAATAATCATATTGACATCTTATGTACACAGCTGACGGTCGGAGTATGCACGTATGTATACAGTGATGCTCAAAATTCATGCGACATGACTCCATAGGATTTCGTTCAAAATTCACTAACTGGCAACTAGCATGCTCCATATTTATCAATTATTTCAATGCAGAAACGCGATTATTGCATACAATATGGACATAATAGTGTTCATAAGAGTGAAATCTGTCATATATGTCAAAACTGTAAGAAAATGTCACTTTTAGCAACTTTCAGAAAAAACTCTTTCGAAAGATTTTCAAAACTTTCGTTCACACATCGCTGAAGCATTTGACCAAAATGAAGTCATCAAGCATCAGTTCAAATGTTAAATAAAAAAAAATTGTCATAACAGTAATAATGCTTCCAAAGCCAACATAAAATTTGAAATAGTCCCATTTGATTGGTTCTACACCTCAATGCTGAAAAATATGTAAATATATATATACAAAAAGTAGAATGCGCCACTGATATCAACGTGTGAGGAGCGTGTGTGACGTATCATTAGTGTCGGTGTAACAACAACACCCGGTGTAACATAAGTAGGTCTACACTGAGTAGCGACAATGAAATGATCTTGAAAACACTTACTTTTATTTATGTGTTACAGAAGGAAAATTTGGATTTTTCATACATAATTAATGTTATAATTAAACTTAAATATATAGGCATATTAGCAAATATTCGCCTATGCAATTATTCTTTTGCCAAAGCCAAGATATTGTCCTAGCACCCTAAGGTGTTAGATTTCTTTACTATACAATTAACAATCACATCTCTCTATTAACAATTTCTGGCCAGAAAGCAAATCAAATGAGGTTATCTACACATTCTTGTTCTTGAAGTTACTTTATGAAAGAATAAATTATACTCCAAAAGCAAGGAGAAGGACTTTTAAGAAAACAAATATTTAAAACCAGTTGAAAAACAATTGTTCCATACGCCTTGATATTAATACTTATGATATTTCGATTAATAGTCATCTTCTCCATATAATCAAAATCATCATCTTTTATTCCTCAAAGAACAGGTAATCTCTACAAATAAAAGCATTAGTAACATTACATCTCATAAGGCTTAGATTATTCTTTTAGGCCTATAAATCATTTTGCAACTTATAAGCAACTTAAACGCAGCCTAAAACTTCAACATTCAAAGAAAACTGGTTGTAATTCCTATTCCTATTGTATTCGTCAAAAAACAGATAATCTCTACATAATCGAAATTAATTAATAACAGATATCTCAGAAGGCTTAGATTACGTTTTTAGGCCTATAAAACATTTTGCAACATACAGGCAGCTTAACACAGCCGAAAGCTTCAAAATTCAAGGAAAACTTGTTTTAATTCATATTCCTACGTTGAAAATGTTGTTATGACTGTTGAGCTTAATTACGTTTACTGTCATAATCCAGCAGACGTAGTTGTGTTGACCAGTCCGAGGAGCATGTAAAGTGTGCTTTCATTGATGGCACAGCTAACCTTAGCACACCGCACTTTGAACTTAGCAGCGTAAAAAAAGAAAATCAGTTCAAATCACACAGATTACGAATTATACCAATGCATAAAATGGATCATATTTATATAACCATAAGGAAAATAGGGCTAGCAGTGAATTCACAAACTTTTCGACATGTATGACAGAAAAAAAGTATAACATTACTTGGCAACATCACGTTGAGTCTGAGAATCTGGACGATACAAAAAGAATCATGTCGCATGAGATTTGAGCACCACTGTACATTCGCTATAGATGGCGAAATTACGGGAACGAATTGAACCACAGCTGGACCACATATGTAAATTTTATAGAGGATGGTATTGGCCAAGATAACTTCTTTATTATCACTAGTAGAAAAATGAAGACGCTATTCTGATAGAACTTTTCAAGAGGATTCCAAATATGCTCGTACTTTTCTTCTGCGATTACAAATAACGATGATAATAGCTAGACTAGCTAATAATATATGACATCTTATTCTCGTAGTGTCTGTATTATTAGAACTAGTGATCAGAAGTATTATTATTATCATTATCAATGAAAATTGAAGCTTTATACAGAATTTTGTAAAATGTTCTTCTGTGATAATATCTGTGTAATAACTATAAAAAAATCATAAACCTTGCGTAAAATAAATAGTTACTTGAGTTATAATGAGACTGTGTATTTATTCATTTGTCTATCCATTTATCTATATAGATAGTATAATGTTTATGTATATATATAAAATTTATATATATATATATATATATATATATATATATATATATATATATATATATATATATATATATATTATACACACACCCTATATAAAGTATACAACACACACACACACATATATAAGTACATATATATATATATATATATATATATATATATATATATATATATGTGTGTGTGTGTGTGTGTGTGTGTGTGTGTGTGTGTTATACATGTCAATATAATGAACCTAGATGATGTGACGCCACTTTTAATAGCCACAAATCAATCAATCTTTATTGTATATATATATATATATAATATATATATATATAATATATATATATATAATATATATGTATATATTAGGTATATATATATATACACACACACACACACACATATATATATATATATATACATATATATATGAATTTATTTTTGCCATTCAATTCCATCTTAATATAATTACTCATATTGTAAATATCAGTTGAGATGGTCAGTGGAAAGGATTTCTCATTAGATTTTAAATATTCTTATAATTTAAATTTCATTTATGACGGCACTCAGTAATCTCACATGTTGGATTATTCAAATTTAATGAACAATTTAAAAAGGAAAAAAAAGGTTGCTTAAAACTTGTTGTTCATGATGCAAAATAACTCCTTGCTGAAGAATGAAAAATATGCAGTTGTATTTGAAAAGATAAGTTATAGATCACTGAATAAAAGGGCTGCCTTCGCAAGCAAAAACAGGCGTACTTAGAACTTGAGGGGAAAAAATATGAACGTGCATTAAAAGACAAATTCGATTTAGATATATATATATATGAAAAAAAAACGTGCAGTTCGTAAAAAGGGCAGATATAAGTTGTTTTTTTATATGTTAAGATTCAAGATAGGAATAAAAGTCTTCTCCTGTAATTTTTGATGGATAGTTCAAAAGCCCTGATCATAAATTTGAAGGTGTTACAAATGAAAGGAGAAAATCGCCAATTATTTTGAGTGTTGCTGGATCTGAGGCAGTGGCTGTCTGACTGTGTTTTGAACCCCTCATACACAAGAAAGGTATGCCCATGGTTGAGGCATACACGTTTATACAAATTACCATTCTAAAAGTCACTTAAATGGGTTTCTCACTCAATATGGCGTCATCTTATCAACCCGTGTATGCTTCCTACGCAATCTCTTGCTAACTAACTATAGTAGATTCACATGAATCGTGCATCTGAGGTCTAGGCCAGTCCCTTACGACGCTCCTGATTGGCTGTTGATAAGCCAGTCACAGGGCTGGAAACTCTCAGTCTCTCGAGAGAGTTCACATAGGCAGAATGTATATTCAACCTCTCTCCTGAGGGATACGTCTTTCAAAAGTATCCTTCAGGAGAGGTGGAACATACATCCTGCCTATGTGAACTCTCGAGAGAGACTGAGTCTCCAGCTCTGTGATTGGCTTTTCAACAGCCAATCAGGAGCGTCATAAGGGATTGGCCTAGAAATTAGATGCACGGTTGATGTTAATCTACTATAGTGCCCATATGAATAGGTTCATCTTCAAAATAATAATAATAATAATAATAATAATAATAATAATAAAATAATAATAATAATAAAAATAAATCTGTGTAATTAGAGCTGACGGTAAACATCCCCAGCTGATATCGCTGCAGTTCAACTTGATTGACTGATGCGCCTACTCCTCACTGTTCCTCAGACGCTTCAGCCAATCAGAAGTGAGATAGAAATATCCACTGCTGATATTTACCGCCTGTTTCTTCTGTTGACTGATAATTACCTATCTATTCAATTTGGTTACCTACAAAACTATTAAATTAAAGTTAAATTCTCCAATAAAATATCATACATCACTTTGCATTCTTTCCCTCATCTAGTTATTTCTCTCTCTCTCTCTCTCTCTCTCTCTCTCTCTCTCTCTCTCTCTCTCTCTCTCTCCCTATCTCTCTCTCTACTCTCTCTCCTCTCTCTACTCTCTCTCTCTCTCTCTCAGTACGGGATGCATCTGTTTGATCCTAGTGAAAACAGCCATTTTGTTTTCCTCTCAGTGAAAACAGGCATTTTGTTTTCCCCTTATTGAAAACAGGCATTTTGTTTTCCTCTCAGTGAAAAAAGCCATTTTGTTTTTCTCTTAGTGAAAACAGCCAATTTGTTTTTCTCCTAATGAAAAGAACCATTTTCTTGGTGAAAAAAGTATTTTTGCTTTCCTCTTAGTGAAAACAGCCATTTTGTTTTCCTCTTAGTGAAGAGAGTCTTTTTGTTTTCCTTTTAGTGAAAAAAGCCATTTTGTTAGTCTCTTAGTGAAAACAGCCATTTTGTTTTTCTCTTAGTGAAAACAGCCATTTTCTTTTCCTGGTAAATGGCCCCAGTCCAACGTTTGGAAACAAAGAATTTTGGTCTGGTGTTTTTGGTGTTTCGAAACCTTAGCATATTGGTAATATTGTCCATGTGAATTTAGTAACCTATCTAACTACATTCTCGTTAGTAATCTATATATATATCTGAGGAGTGTATTATATATATTATATATATATATATATATAATATATATATATATTCATATACATATATTTATAAAGATATATATATATATATATAGATATATATATATATTATATATATATATATTATATTGTTACGCTCCTCCAATATTTTGGTTTCACCCTGAATAAGGCCAGCGGAATATATTGCCGTCTCTAACTCACCCCAGGAGATAACATCTCCTGGATGAGATCAGAGCAATTTATGACTGCCCAATTCATTTTGGCCGTATCAGGAAAAGCAATTATAAAGACTGTCACATCAACGTTTGCCCAAGAGAGGTTTTACGTTAGCACGAATCTGATAGCCGTAATGCTCAATGGTGACTGGATGTTTCATCTAGATTATAATATTTCATCTCAGCATCTACTGATTTTGGCTTCTGGATAAATCGCCTTAAATAGTTACAATTCTAATTACAGGAAAGATGCACTGACCAGTGTTCCAATTCTGCTCAAGTAAAAAACTATATTTTCTCTGTGGCTGTGAATGCAAATGGCTAGGTACAAATATATATTTAAACTTCATGATCTGATACAACTTCAAAATGGACCGTATTTGTGCCTGCTCGCTCGTCTGACTCAAAATTTAGTCTCATAATTCGATCAACTATCAAACTTGATTTTATCTGCGGCTCTGTACGGTTGCAATATTCAACCTCTAGTACTAACGAGCAAAAAAATGATATGTTGGATGTGTCAGTGTGCTGTGGACTATCTCAGAACGACAGAGATTGACGTTTAGTCTCGGTATATCACCATTTGTTTTGAAGTCCTACAGTTCAGTACAAGATGTTATGAATTCTCACGGTTGTCACTGTGGCGTGAAAGATGATGCATTGGTACAAAGGAATACAGAAGGTTGACGCATGCTTGAAGTAGGCATGGAACAAAGCCTAACGAAATATATAAATATATATAAAAATGAGGGGGGTTGAAAAAAGATGACATGTCATGATCTGTACGAGCGGAACTATTCTAATAAAGGTTAACAAATGCAGCATAACGATATTAGGAGGAAAAATACGAATGGAAAAAAGAATAAATGAACTATTTGGATGGAGTGAACTACCTTCCTGGGTGACGTTGACAGTCACTGAGCACCAACCACAGGATGCTTCTCACCTCACCACAGAGTTGGGTATAGTTGGGTATCTGGAGGGGGTATATTTGCCTTTTTTTTGTTTTTTGTTCCCTACTGCTGCTGCTCTGTTTGGGTCATGTCTGCCACCTTGGGGCAGCCCTGTCAAGCTCTTATATTACCAAATTGAAGTAAGGAAAAATGAACAAACTAAGGAAAGACCTACTACCCTGATGGAGTCCTCTGCTTGTGGAGTTCAGAGGGTCCTTTAACTAGTTCCAATTAACAAATATCCGTGGCCTAACATAAACTGAACATCCTGTGTCATGTTGCCTGAGCTTGAATTACCAAATGAGAGTAAGCAAAAATGAACACAAACTAGGGGGAGAGAAACATTATTACCATGAATGGAGGCATTCTGTCAGACTAGAGGAATGGGGACATCTTAGTGCTCTCAAAAATTATGAAATATAGCTTTTGGAATGACTTGGGGGGGGGGGGGGGGGGAATACTAAGTACTGTGCAGTCCCTGTGGCTGTATCACTGAATATTCATAACAAATGATAGAATAAAAGAACAATGGTGATCTTATCAAATGAGAGAAAGAATGGGAGAGAGAGTGAGAGAGACAGAGGGAGATAGAGAAAAACTACGTACTGTCCAGCCTCACTCCCACAGTTGGACTGCAGAACACTGAAGTAGACGTGGTATTGGCCTGATACAAGCATGGGTAGTGAATGATGGGGCGGGCCAGCCAGGCTCCTCCTCCAGTCTCAACACCACACTGGGGCATCAGTTACCCTCAAGGCCGGACTCCGGGCAGACTCCTCGCCCGCCCAACTGAAACCTACGGGTCTCCACTGTTCTCCTCCTCCTGTAGTTGACTTCGGGCACGGTGGAATGGGACGCCTGTCGTGGATCATGGGAAGGACACAGACCCTCCTTCTCCTCTGTGGCTGCCTTTCTCCTGCGTCTGCTGCTGCTACTTCTTCAGATCTGGTTTCGGAGACAGCGGGGCCTCTTTCCTGAGCGGAGCGCCTTCTTCGAAGGTCCCTTGAGGTAACAACAACGCCCGCTAGTCTTTTCAAAACTTTTCTTTCAGAAGTCTTTCCCAATTGTCATCAGGGCTTAGGTCACTACAGATAAACGACGCTGAGGTCTCTGATATGATTCCAACGTCTGGAAGGAAAAGGGGTGTGAGGGAAGGAGGGGTGGGGGGTTGGGGGTGGGGTGGGGGTCAAAGGTCCACGTCTTATATTCAGTTTCTAAATTTCTTTTCTGTATTGTTTTTTATTTTTATTTTGCGTCTAAACAGAGATTCTTGGCAGACAAAAACTTGTATATTTTTTTTTCAACAGTAGGAAGGTGATGTTGATGGCTCGTCACAGAGTTAT
This sequence comes from Macrobrachium nipponense, assembly GCF_015104395.2. Taxonomy (NCBI): domain Eukaryota; kingdom Metazoa; phylum Arthropoda; class Malacostraca; order Decapoda; family Palaemonidae; genus Macrobrachium; species Macrobrachium nipponense. Next base: position 47,440,097 of record NC_061095.1, on the reverse strand, counting down.
CCCATAGTTTCTATGTCATTTTTCTTACCTGCGGTGGAACACGGAAATAAATTAACGGAAAACAATGATCATCTCATTATGCATCTGAACACTGTACTATGGGCCCACATCAAAGTCTCTTTTCGCTTTCTGGTTAATGATTATTACTTGTTTTAAATCTTGCGTGATTCCGGGATGAAATTGTAAGGGATATATATATATATATAATATATATATATATATAAATATATATATATATACATATACATATACATGGATATTTATGGATATGTTTGTAAGAATGTATGTATGTACCTTATGACCATGCACGTGTAGAACTAATGGTTATATTTCCACATTAAATGGATGATTAAAACCGCTGTATGTTTGTATTTTGAATGTACAATATATATATTTAATAGTATATATATATATATATATAATATATATATATATATATATATAGTATATATGTATACTTTGTTAGAACTTTGTAAAAATCATTATCATTTTAAACCTTGAAATCGATTGTCTCATGTAAACAATTCGACTAAGCTCTCCCTTCCATCTAAGCTCTTCTCATTTCTATCTCTGCCAATTTCCAGTTCCTCCGAATTCTAAAGAAAAAGAAGAAGAAGAAGAAGAAGAAGAAGAAGAAGAAGAGGAGGAGGAGGAGGAGGAGGAGGAGGAACCAGAAAAAAAAAAATAGAAACAATTAGAAGTCGAACAGCGTTTCGATAAGTTTCCTCCGACTATTCTCTATTCTCATCTTTAATCAGTCCTAAGATTCAGAATAGAAGAAGAGGAAGAAGGAGGAGGAGGAGGAGAGGGGGGGGGGGAGGAGGAGGAGGAGGAGGAGCAAGACAAGGGGGCTAGAAATTGGGGGAAAAAATATAAGAAGAAAGAATTAGAAGTCGAACAGCGTTTCCCAGCTCCCGATTTTTTTTGCGAGGTGAATCCGGTGCATTCCAGCGAGGGCCCTTTCTTTTCTTCCAGACCTCAGTTATCGCCATAACCTTAGCGGCGGCCTGGCCCCCAGGCGGAAATTAGGTGAGGACGAGGAGGAGGAGGAGGAGGACCTCATACCCCACTCCCCCTCCCACTCCCCTCCCTCCCCTTTCCACTCTAGTAGTACTTCTCCGCCCAACCCCATCACCGTAAAAAGCAAGCGTTTCAGACACGCGAATTTTGCGAAATCATTTCGCCAGACGGTCGGAGTTAACGAAGACTGCAAATAGCCATGAGGGGGACTCTCTCTCTCTCTCTCTCTCTCTCTCTCTCTCTCTCTCTCTCTGGGTGTGTGGTTCTACCTAAGTATTTCAGGGGTGCGGCCCTACCTGCCTTATCCCCGCTTAAAAACCTGTTCAGAATAGCCCTAGCTACACCTGTTTGAGATCAGGATAGGAAACTGGACCTTCTCTGGACCCAGATGACAACTGATCGAGATTGGCTTGGGAAAACCGACTTTCACTTGGCAAAGCTAACCGTATTTGAGATGAGGCTGAGAATTGGACTTTCTCTGGGCCGGCAAAAGTATGATTTTCCTATCCAGTCACGGGCAGGTTTTAGCTATACCTAGAGAAAGCCCCATTCCCAAACCAGTTTCAAACTGGTGTTAAACATCCGACTGGGAAATGGGACTTTCTCTCGACAAAGATAAAACCTGTTTGAGACTGGATTTGGTAATCAGACTCTCTGGGCATAACTAACACCTGTTTGATACTGGGTTTGGAAATAAGACTTTCACTTTGATTATCTAACACCTGTTTGAGACTGTGTTGGAAAATGGACTTTCTCTTGGGATAACTAACACCTGTTTCAGATTGGGTTGGGAACCAGACTTTCTCTTGGCATAACTAGCACCTGTTTGAGACAAGGTTTGGAGATAAGACTTTCTCTCAGCAGAGCTAACACCTGTTTTATATTGGATTGGGAAATCAGTCTCTCTCTTGGCAGAGGTAACACCTGTTTCAGACGAGATTGGGAAAACGAACTTTACCTTGGCATACTAAGACCTGTTTTAGATTAAGTTGGGGAAGCAGACTTTCTCTGGGCATAACTTAACACCTGTTTACAAAAAAAAAAAATCCTCCTGGAACTATCAGAGTAATATATTCGAAAACCCAACGAATGAGTGAAATTGATCAGTGTGTGAGTCATTGGAATTGCCTATCTAAATCCACGAATCATGTACAACACTTATACTAAAATTCTTTTGTTTTATAAGCCTTTTTCTTTAAGCTGTTTCCTTTATCCCAGATATTGTATGAATAATTGATCATGCATTGTGATAAAGAGCACAGGAAGTTGAATGAATTATTTTCTTGCAATAGAAACTAATTCCCAAATCCCAGAGATGCAGAATTATATAAAGTTAGAAACTCATAAACAAAGTGGATGTTGGAATTTTGTACAGCACTACTCCACTTTCTATTTTCACTTTCTATTTTCCACATTTTCTCCTCACACTCTCATCCTCTGAGAGCCTTTCTCTCCCTTCCTGACTCACATTTTGCATTTAAATATACATAAACATTTTTTTTATCTCCTCCTGCGCTGCTAGACAACTATACTTCAGGGACACATTTTTTATTTTATCTCCACACTTCTTGAATTCTCTTCCAGCCCTTAGAGCTGGGGTTGGGGGGGGTTGGGGGGGGGGAGAGTGGGTATGGGGGAAGGGGAGGGAATGGGAACTTTAACCTGTATTTCGAAAACTACGTGAGTACGTCAGGAATTATTTTTTAGTTATTTTTTCCCACTTTTCGTATATTTAAAAAAAAAATTTATTTCCACTGAGTAGATATGCAATGAAAAATTTCCCACTTAGTATATTAAGGATTTTAATCTCCACTGAATAAAAACATGCAATGACAAATTTCCCACAATCAGTATATTTAGAAAAACGATCTTCGCTGAGTAAATATGCAATGACAGATTTCCAATTCTTAGTATATTAAAAGAAAAATTTAATCTCCACTGAATAAATATGCAATGAGAAATTTCCCAGCGTTTAGCATATTCTAAAAAAATGTGTATCTCCACTGAATAAACGGCCAGTGACAAACTCCCCTCTTGCATGCTTCAAATGATTTGGGAAACACAGAGGAAGTCCGGGACTTTAGAATTCCGTACATCTATGGAAGGAAGGCTGCTTAAACAAGTCGACCCTGTGGGATTTCATGTGCGGTATCCATGGGATCGTGTGTCTTGACGTGTGTTACGAGGAGAGAGAGAGTGGAGGATGCAAGATTTTAGCATTTTCCTGAGAGCACTTGCCATAGAAATATCTGTAAAATTATGGATATATATATATGTGTATATATGTATACACACATACATGCATACATACATACAGACATATAGATGTATGTATGTATGTATGTATGTATGTACGAATAATTTTATAGATATTTCTATGGCAAGTGGTCTCCAGAAATTGCTCAGATCTTGCTATATATATATTTGTATATATAGAATAACAGGACATCATTTAAACAGGATGATTTTAAGAGATTTCTTTTTCTCACAAAAGTTGCAAGCTTCCAAGGACTTACTGTCCCCATTGTCTGGTATTTGTAATATATATATATATATATATGTAAATATCTTATTT
>NC_061095.1:47401502-47431502 GCF_015104395.2 Macrobrachium nipponense | reverse complement strand
TTTTTTTTCATGAGTTTTTATTTTATTTTCTTGGTTTTTTTTTTATTATTTTTTTTTTACAAATGTTGCATTGTGTTTTTTTCGGGTTTCTGTGGTCATGTGAGTATTTTTCTGACCATGTTTTTCTAGTGTTTTTTTTTTTTTTGCTATAGAGGTTTTTAAAAGTGTTGACGTGTTCCACTTATTATACTATGATTTGTTTGTATATTCTGAACTGAAATATTTGACGTTTCTGTGTTTTGCTTTACATTTTTGAAGCGCTTTTCCTATGATTTTTTTTTTTTTTGCTATCATACTACGGCTTGGTTTTTAGTTTTTCGAAAGTAAAACTACTGTTCCGTCTTTGTCTATCCATCCGCACTATTTCTGTGCGTCCTCAGATCTTAAAAACTACTGAGGCTAGAGGGCTGCAAATTGGTATGTCGATCATCCACCCTCCAATCATCAAATATATCAAATTGCAACCCTCTAGCCTCAGTAGTTTTGATTTTATTTAAGGTTAAATTTGGCCATGATCGTTCTTCTGGTAACGATGTAGGACAGGCCACCACCGGGCGGTGGTTAAAGTTTCATGGGCCGAAAGATAGCTCTATTTTCGGTGGCCTTGATTATTCGCAAATGCAAAGTATTTTGAAAAAATATTTGATAAGTTGTATCCACGAATGAATCCTCCAGGGTATTTCCAAGACAATATTCAATAAATTGCATTCCAAAAGAAATTACCGTTGTATCATTTAAAATAACATTCAGTAAACTGTATTCTCCATCAATACACCAGAGTATTATTCCAAATAATACTCAATAAATTGTATTCCCCATCAATAGACCAAAGTATCATTAAAAAAAAATCAGACTCCTATTCAAAATAATACTAAACGAACTTAATTCTAAAAATAATTTTCCATAAAATGTATTCCCGTAATTCACCAGACTAAAATTCCAAACAATTCAACTAATTGGATTCATGAATACTTCACCAAAGTCATATTCCAAATAAATCAGATTGCCGAATAATTTAATAGGGCATAATTCCTAAACATATGAAATAAATTGGATTCCAAAATAATTCAACAGAGCAAAATTCCAATAATTTTTCAAATAAATTGGATTCCCGAATAATTCACAAGGGTATAATTCCCAAAATATCAAATAAATAGGATTCCCGAATAATTCACAAGAGTATAATTTAAAATCATAGTAACTGGATTCCAGAATAATTCACCACACTATAATAATTAAAAAATAAATAACTGGGATTTCCGAATAATTCACGAGAGTATAATTCCCAAAAATATAAAATAAATTGGATTCCAGAATAATTCATATGAGCATGATTTAAAAATATAAAAAAAAATTGGATTCCCGAAGAATTCAAATAAAAAATTCCAAAAAAATGTCAAATAAATTAATATTCAATAAATCATATTCGCATGACATATGACAAGTTCCCACTTAAAGATATAACGTGTTCCCACTTAAAACACATAAGTTATAATAAGTTCCCACTTAAAGATATAACGTGTTCCCACTTAAAACACGTAAGGTATAACAAGTTCCCACATAAAAGATATAACGTGTTCCCACTTAAAGATATAACGTGTTCCCACTTAAAACACGTAAGGTATAACAGGTTCCCACTTAAAGATATAACGTGTTCCCGCTTCCGTTTCAGTTATAACAAGTTCCTACTTAAAGATATAAACGTGTTCCCACTTAAAGATATAACGTGTTCCCGCTTCCGTTATAACAAGTTCCCACTTAAAGATACAAACGTGTTCCCACTTACAAAGTTTCAGATATACAAAGTTCCCACCTAAAGATATAACGTGTTCCCACTTAAAACACGTAAGGTATAACAAGTTCCCACTTGAAGATATAAAGTGTTCCCACTTAGAACACGTAAGGTATAACAAGTTCCCACTCAAAGATATAACGTGTTCCCAATTATGTTTCAGATATAACAAGTTCCCACTCAATATAACGTGTTCCCACTTAAAACGCCCAAGATATAATAAGTTCCCACTCAAAGATATAGCGTGTTCCCGCGTACAATACATGAGAGATGACGAGTTCCCACATAACGTGTTCCCACACGCAGAATGAAAATGAAAAAGAGTTCCCAACTCAGAAAATCCACATCGTGGCCTGGCAACCTACCGTTACGAAATGGGACCCGTTAATGACCTAAAGTATCCCATCTCTCCCTATTTTACAGATAGTGCTTTGGCTAATGCTTCCAAAAAATGAGAGAGAGAGAGAGAGAGATTTCGATAGTCATATTACAGCAATAGGTAAATTCAGTGCTCTACGAAGGTGAAAAATATGAGAGAGAGAGAGAGGAGAGAGAGAGAGAGAGAGAGTTTTATTCCTGAAGTTTCGAGAAGTAAGACAGATCGGGGAAGTTTCGATAGAGGAAGAGCAGGGTAGGGCGGGGGCGGTGGGGAGAGGGGATGGATTTAGCAAGATAGAACAGGGTTCGACCGTCTAAGTTGCTAAGCAAGATTCCACATGGTAAGTCGTTTCCCAGAAATATATATAATAAAAACAATAACTTTAAATAAAATAAAAACTACTGAGGCTAGAGGGCTGCAATTTGGCACGTATGGTGATTGGAAGGTGGGTAATCAAAGTACTAATTTGCAGGTCTGTAGCCTCTGTTGTGTTTAAGATCTGAGGTTGGAGCGAAAAAAAAAAGGCGACTACAAAAATGGCAAACAGCGTCTTTGCCCGATTTCTTCCGACTCGAGGTGAGGAGAGAAAATAAGAAATAAGGAAAATTCAGGTCACACTTCTTCTTCTTACTGTTTCTCGACCTCCTCCTCCCCCTCCTCCTCCCTCCCTACCCCCTCTCCCTCCCACTACCTCCATTTTTTCGTTTCCTTTCTACTATGTCACCATTCATCATCTCGTACACTAATATCATTGGCAACTGTCAAACGGGGAGGAGGAGGGAGGGATGGGAGAGGGATGGGAGGGGGAGGGGCAGGAGGTAGTAGAGGTAGAGGATGTGGGGAAGGGGGAGGAGAAGCGCCCTTACTGACACCCGACATACGACACAATTTCCCCCGGGCGCTTCCTGCCTGAGCTCCAAAATGTCATGTTTTACCGACTGGATGGACGCACACAGAAATTGAAAAGGGGGCGGTTTACCCTCCCATCCCCCCCCCCCCCCTAGACACCCCCACCCCTTCGCCCCCAAACGCCTCGTCATTCTTCTGCTGAAATATGCGTACGAGAGCGTGGCACTTGCAGGCGCAAGCGCGCCTTCCGATAGAACCCGAGGCGCACGCATTCTGATCGTTCGTCATGAAGGGACGTGGTGAACATGAGGGATATATATATATATATGCCATCCTTTCCAGCCCCAAAACCCCTCCCCCCCCTACGCCCGCCGCCCCCGTCCCCGCCCCCACAGCAGCGAGTTATGCAGGCTCGTATCGGAATTCGTAATGGATGATTCCTCTTCTTTTTTAAAGGGGGGGGGGGGTAGGGGGAAAGAGATGGGTGGGCCGGGTAAACTGCTCTCCGCTCGATTTGGGGTGCATTTTGATATTGGAGTAAATATTGTATAGCGTGCATAAAGAGAAAGGATGTATATATGTGTGTGTGTGTGTGTATATATATATATATATATATATATATATATATATATATATATATATATATATATATATATATATATATATATATATATATATATATATATTTTTTTTTTAATGCCTTCATCATTCCCAGTTAATGCTTAGCAATGCTTACAAATTGATAATAATAATAATAATAATAATAATAATAATAATAATAATAATAATAATAATAATAATAAACTTAAAATTATATATCAAACAAATAAAATACATATATGTGCACATACGCAAGGATACGAAGAGAATGCAGCATACTATTTCCAGGTGAGAGAGAGAGAGAGAGAGAGAGAGAGAGAGAGAGAGAGAGAGAGAGAGAACCATTTGCAGATAGCGTGAGCAATCTCTTTAGATGGACACTGGTTTGATCAGGCAGCGCCAGGTTCGTAAACTTATTACATGACTATATTTTGAGAATGAATTTCCTTCGCTAATGTCAAGTGTCATTTACGCCTCACAGTTGTCAATCACCATTCATTTATCAGGGCAGAAGGAGGCTTCAAATAATATCAGCTTCCTGAATCACAATGAGACAAGAGGACCCGGCGTTTGGTTGGGCGAATTTCCTTACCGGTGGGCAACAGTGATCGCTGTAAATGAGACTTCCTTGATACGAACGAAATGGAAAATGAAAAATAATGAACTTGATGCCACGAAAGGAAATTCCTTGACAAAATGAAAACAGAATGGTTGATATTATAGAAAATAATGTACCCGATAGAATTAAAATAATGTCCTTCATACAATGAAAATAAATTCCTTGATAAAATAAAAAATAATGCACTTAATACAATGAAAATATATTTCTTGAGACAATGATAATAATGTTCTTGATACAATGAAAATAAATTCCTTGATAAAATGAAAACAATGTACATAATACGATGAAAATAAATTCCTTGATGAAATAAAAATAATGTACCTGATACGATGAAAATATATTCCTTCATAAAATGAAAATATATTTCTTGAGACAATGATAATAATGTTCTTGATACAATGAAAATAAATTCCTTGATAAAATTAAAATAATGTACTTAATACAATGAAAATAAATTCCTTGATAAAATAAAAATAATGTACCTGATACGATGAAAATAAATTCCTTCATAAAATGAAAATATATTTCTTGAGACAATGATAATAATGTTCTTGATACAATGAAAATAAATTCCTCGATAAAATGAAAACAATGTACTTAATACGATGAAAATAAATTCCTTGATGAAATAAAAATAATGTACCTAATACGATGAAAATAAATTCCTTCATAAAATGAAAATAAATTCCTTGATACAATGAAAAATTCCTTGATACAATAAAAACAAATTCATTAATAAATTGAAATAACTTCCTTCATACAATGAAAATAATGTAATTGATACAATGAAAAATTCCTTGATAAAATAAAAATAAATTCATTAATAAATGGATATTACTTCCTTGATACAATGAAAATAATGTACTTGATAAAATGAAGATAATGTAATTGATACAATGAAAAATTCCTTGATACAATAAAAATAACTTCCTTCCTACAACGGCAATAATCGAGGTAAAACAAATCCTTATAATGCAATGAAAATGTACTCAACTAATATAATGAAAATAAACTAAATTTCTTACTAAATATAATGAAATTCGTTGATGTAATGAAAAGCTGCACCAATCTGATGAATGGACATAATGGAAATTTACAAAATAAAAGGCTTTCATATAATGAAAAATCAATTTAATATAATGAAAATAATCTCTAATTACTTGAATGAATATTTGATATAAAATTGCCTTGTTATAATGACATTATAACAAATAAGCTACGTCAGCATACAGAAAATCAATTAACACTGCATGATGCAGTGAAAATGACCTTCCTAGGTATAATGAAAAATTATAATGAAATCATAATGAAACGCCTTTCATACGATGAAAATTAATTTTCTAATATTAAGCAAACGACATTCACATAATGGAGATAAAGAACACCTACATATAATCATTATAATAACTCTCTTTGCAATAATGAACTTACTCTGATATAATGAAAATAAAGTACTGTGACGATAATGAAAATATATCCCAATAACATTAAGGAAATACGTTCCTCTGGTATCATGAAAATAGCCAACACCTTTTGATATAATAATGAACTTTATTGATACAATGAAACTGGACATCTTTGATATTAAGAAAATATGCTCTCAAATAATCAACGCTCTAGAATGATGATGATAAAATTTCGACGATACAATGAAAATGAATGACTCCAAATTAACCAACTCCCTTTGATATGATGACAATGAACTCGCATGACATAAGAGGAATACCTTCGATATTAAGAAAATTAAACTCCCTCCACGATAATGAAGTTAAACAAATATAATCCCGAACATTTGCTGCGAGATTTCGCGTCTTTCTTTTACCTTTTTTTTTTTTTAATGGTATCTCTCCCCTCGTGTAATAAAGCAGGAATAATTCGTCTTTTACCTCCCCCCTATACTTCCTCTACCAATTCTCGGGTGCCCTCTCTCTCACACACACGCACACACTCTCTCTCTCTCAGTTTCTCTCTCACTCTCTCTGTCTCTCTCTCTCTCTCTCTCTATTCTCTTAAAGGGCTACTACTTATTCGTCTGCTTCTCACACCGTCTGTCTCTCTCTCTCTCTCTCTCTCTCTCTCTCTCTCTCTCTCTGTCGAGCTGCAATCCCGCCGACCTCCGTTCTCCGATTTCCTCTCAATTCAACCTCACTTTCTGTCTTTCCAACCTTCTGTTCCTGTCCACTTTTCATTCCAGGCTTCCTTTCACGGCATCCAGAACCCAGTCGGTCTTCCACCACGGGTAGATAAGAGAGAGAGAGAGAGAGAAGAGAGAGAGAGAGAGAGAGAGAGAGGGTGGTTATGCACTTCGCCAGCAACGTTAACAGCTAAGTCGCCTGCTGTCGGAATCATCATATCATATTTATCCAACGCAAAGCGTCCTTGGTGGTACGTACGTAATTCTGTCTGTCTATCTGTCTCTCTCTTACATCCACAACATCATTCTCCTCCTCCTCCTCCTACTCCTCCTCCTCCTACTCCTCCTCCTCCTACTCCTCCTCCACCTCTTTCTATTCCTATAACCCTGCTCGCTCTTCCACCACAATCCCATCTGCCTAGCTAGGAGGCTGCTGGCATCTCCTGATACATCTGCTTTAAGCCGGGACTCACACTAAAGTTGGGGAACGAACGTGTTTTATGGAGCTATACGCGTCTGATGCCTGCTATTACGAACGCTGCGAGTCAAGTGTGTGTTTGTGTGTGTATTATATACACCCACCCACACACACACACACACACACACACACACACACACACACAACGCTACTGCTGTAATGGTATCAAGACATACGCCTTTTAAGACGTGTGGTTTATGTACGAGATCAGAGAGAGAGAGAGAGAGAGAGAGAGAGAGAGAGAGAGAGAGAAAATCCACCTTTTCCAAATCGTATCACCACTTGAAAGATTAACACCCCGCGCTGATGTGGCGTATGTATGTGCATGCCACATACACTAATGAATGGGGTTGAATGAAAGTGTCTGTGTGTGTGTGTGTGTGCGTATGTCAGAATAGACATTTATGTATATTAAATATATATATATATATATATATATATACTATATATATATATATATATATATATATATAAAAAGAGAGAGAGAAAAACGTATACAAAAAGGATTCAGCGTAGGCGGCTAGCCATCTCCTCTGCTCGATGCGCGCGCAACAAGGTATAGGCAGTAAGTACCAGTAATGCCATCCTTTAAAAAAGACACGTTGGGCCTATCCAACTCCCAAACAAGGTCGAAGAAGAATCTCCTTGAAAAGAAGGTTTCGGGCCATAAGTCTATGTCCCTCGTCTCTATCTATTCCTGGCAAGGGTGAAGGGTACGAATAACACCCTCCCCAAACTCCCCCCACCCCCCAAGCAACGAAGTCCCCGACGACCTGTTTCTGCTTGCGGGAACGCGCGCAAGCGAGCAAGCAGGCTCGTCCAAGCGACTACGGCGATGTCTGTATAGCATGACTTGGGCTGTTTATTGTGGACAGAACTGGGTCGTCACAGAGAGAGAGAGAGAGAGAGAAATTAAAGATTCTCGCAGATTTATAGAGAGAAAATATTCTGAGAGAGAGAGAGAGAGATAAGATTTCTGGCTATTTAAAAAGAGAGAAAATGTCCTGAGAGAGAGAGAGAGAGAGAGAGAGAGAGAGAGAGAGAGAGAGAGATAAGATTTCTGGCTATTTAAAAAGAGAGAAAATGTCCGATAGGAGAGAGAGAGAGAGAGAGAGAGAGAGAGAGAGAGAGAGAGAGAGAGAGAGAGTAAAGATTATCGCAGATTTATAAAAAAGAAAATTTTCTTAGAGAGAGAGAGAGAGAGAACGAAATAAAAGATTCTTGGCGATTTTAAGAGAGAAAATGTTCTGTGACGAGAGAGAGAGAGAGAGAGAGAGAGAGAGAGAGAGAGAGATTAAAGATTCTCGCAGATTTATAGAGAAAATATTCTGAGAGAGAGAGAGATAAGATTTCTGGCTTTTTAAAAAGAGAGAAAATGTCCCGAGAGAGAGAGAGAGAGAGAGGAGAGAGATGACGAGAGAGAGAGACTATGGTTTCATTTTAAAAAATGAGAGTTTCTTGGCTGAGAGAGGAGAGACGAGAGAGCGACCGAGAGAAGAGAGAGAGAGTAGAGAGAGGAGAGAGAGAGAGAGAGAGGAATGATATTTTTGGCAATATTTAAAAAATGAGGAAAATGTTTCTTTGAGAGAGGAGGAGAGAGAGATTCGAAGAGAGAGAGAGAGAGAGAGAGAGAGAGGAGAGAGAGAGAGAGAGAGAGAAACACTTCCCGAAAGGAGTATCCGATAAGAGTACCTTCCCGAGTGTGTTTATGGACGTACATTTTTGCAGTTAAGGAGAGGCCGGCACGCATGGATGTTCACGTTTGTTTTTGGAAAGAAGAAGAAGAAGAAGAAGAAGAAGAAGAAGAAGAAGAGGAGGAGGAGGAGGAGGAGGAGGCTGTGAATTCAAGGGCCGGAGAGCGCACCGACGCGTGAGGCGGAATTGTCAGAAACCAAAAATTCTTCTTAATTGTGGGAAATGCGTTCGATGTGACGATCATATCTCCCAGGAAGGATCTGGAGTCCCGTGAAGGACCTCTGAAGGACCCCTGAAGGACCTGGGAAGGACCTGTGAAGGATGTCACAGTTGCTAGACGTCGTAACGAGACGACAAAGTCCACACCCAAAGTCTTCGTGGTGATGTCTCGTTCGTCAACAAAGAGATTTTTGAAGGCGTGTCGACTGAAGATTGTTTTCGTGTTTTCGATAAACAGCTGATTCGCTTTTGTTTGCGCGAAAAGAGGCGGTAGACCAGGCAGGTGAAAATATAAATAAATATAATATAAATATAATATAATAAGAATATATTATATATATATATATATCTATATATATAGTAGTAAATATAGTATAATATTATAATATACATATATATATATATATATATATATATATATATATTAATTAATTTCTATCACATTACCGTGATTCTATACATGCACCAAGCTCCAAATGTCCTATAATACCTAATTCGATCTACCTGGGAAGTAATATATATTTCCATATATGTTAACCGAAGGGGAATTTTTGAGTTAATAATTTCATCCTCTCGTGGATTCGAACCAGCGGACAGCGGACAGAGGAGAAAATATATTAATTCCGAGGTAGAGCGAAGTGGATATTAAAGGACATTTGTAGCTAGATGTATATTATGTTATAAATATATAACAAAAACATATATGTGATATATATCATATATAAATACATATACATACATATACATCGAGCTACAAATGTCCTTTAATATATAATTCGTTCTACCTCGGAATTAGTAATATATTTTCATATGTAAACCGAAGGGGAATTTTTTAATAGATAAGAAATTCGTCGGCTAAAAAATTCCCCTTCGGTTAACATATATGGGAATATATTACTAATTCCGAGGTAGAACGAATTATATATTAAAGGACATTTGTAGCTCGATGTATATGTAAGTATGTACATGTATTTATATGTGATATATCATATATATATTATATTAAAGGGAAATTTGTAGCTCGATGTATATGTTATGTAATTTGTTTATTTAATATGATAATATATAATATTATCATATATAATTACTATATTAAAGATTTGTATCCGAGTATGATATGACTCACGGTAATATGATATTTCTCATACATACTACATACCATACATACATACATAATATATATCTATATATATATATATATATATATAGATATATAAAGATATATATAGATAGATAATATATATATATATATAGATATATATATATATACTAATATATATATATCTATATATATATATATCTATATATATATATACATATATCTATCTATATATATATTATATATATATATATATATATATATATTATTATATATATCATATACTATAGATATATAGATATACATATATATATTATATATATAGATATATAGATATATATATATATGATATATATATATATATATATATATATATTATATATGTATAGTTATAGATATATATAGAATATATACATTATAATTTATATATGTATATATACGCCCACGTTTACTAACAGGACGCGACTGAAACTGGATGGTATCAAGCGGAGATATTTATATAAAAAATTACAAACTTTCCTTGTAATATTTTTAAAATAAATATTTCTAGTTTCAATGTGTTCTTGTTAGTAACTATATTAAATGCGCAGAACAATTGTGTAAGCGATAAAGTTCAATATATATGTATATACATACATACACAAACAAAACAACTAAGCAAACACAAACGCACACAAACGAACACAAACAAAAGCAAGAAGATTATTAAGCTCGACGGACAAGTGTTACACAAGCTCACGGGAACACAACAGAAGAGCCATTCTATGCACCAGCCTTTGTATCAGCCTTGTGCAAAAACGCCTTGACAATTACGTCAGAAAATTATGTAAAGGATTCTCCTTCTTCCCAGAGAGAGAGAGAGAGAGAGAGAGAGAGAGAGAGAGAGAGAGAGAGAGAGTTCAAAAAGGTTTCGGGGATGAAGACAAACATATTTGCGAGGACGTAACAATTGGTCAGAATGCATTTGGGACACACACACACACACCACACACATACATACGCTGATATTTTCCATTTTCCACTTCTGTATCTTACAATTTCATCACCTACATTTCACAAGCCTAGAAGAAAAAAAAAAAAATTACGCAGCCTTTCCCCATCAAATACACCCACACTATCTCTCTCTCTCTCTCTCTCTCTCTCTCTCTCTCTCTTCTCTCTCTCTCTCTCTCTCTCCCCACCTAATTTGCCAGAGGCTTCAGGCCTCTATTATTTTCACTCGGCAGCTGAGGGTCGACAACAAAACAAAAAAGAAAAAAAAAAAGTTCCAAAAAGGTCCTTCCATGACACAAGTTATCTCTTGCATATTGCAAGCAAACTCGTTTCCTACTGTAGTTCGACCCACTTGCTTGCTTGCTTGCTTCCTTTGCGTTCCCTTCTTTGGTTGGCACTTGGGGGCTAACTCCTTAGCCCCAGCAACATGAGTGGGGGGGGGGGGGCGACTTACTCTTTGAGTGGTGCATATATACATATTTTTTTTTCATCAAAGCCCGTTTTTAGATCAAACAAAACAGGTCACCAATAATAATAATAATAATAATAAGAAAACTTCAAAGAAAACTCATAATCACATGAGTAATTTAAAATATATATTTTAAATA
Source organism: Macrobrachium nipponense (assembly GCF_015104395.2). Taxonomy (NCBI): domain Eukaryota; kingdom Metazoa; phylum Arthropoda; class Malacostraca; order Decapoda; family Palaemonidae; genus Macrobrachium; species Macrobrachium nipponense. The sequence goes on along the minus strand of NC_061095.1, from coordinate 47,420,034 downwards.
ATAAAATAAAAACTGGCAGACTACTTTGGATTTACTTTCCCAATAATAATAATAATAATAATAATAATAATAATAATATAATAATAATAATAATAATAATACTAATAATAATAATAAGGCTAATGCAGCCAACAAAACAAATTATATATATAAAAATGTTTGATTTTAATATTCTTCTTATCATTCATACAATTATTATTATTATTATTATTATTATTATTATTATTATTATTATTATTATTATTATTATTATTAACTTTGTATTGTAAAATACTGATTAAAAAACAGTATTGAATATAACTGGCATTTAATCGTGCCACATAATAATAATAATAATAATAATAATAATAATAATAATAATAATAATAATAATAATAATAATAGTAATAATAATCATAAATTTAATAATAATTTGAGGATATTTGAAGATGACGAAAAGATGACAGACGGAAATCCTACTTTGTAACGCATGAGAGAGAGAGAGAGAGAGAGAGAGAGAGAGAGAGAGAGAGAGAGAGAGAATATAAACATTTGCTGTGAGGATTCAAGATATGCTGTTAGCGGAGGCACTGGCTATAAAGCACACTTATGAAGGCAGACCCGAGGGAGGGATGAAGAATGTACTGTGGTTAGAGAGAGAGAGAGAGAGAGAGAGAGAGAGAGAGAGAGAGAGAGAGAGAGAGAGAGAGAGTCTTTTAGTCTGGAAGACGAACGAGTTTTAGGAACAGGTCGGCAAAAGAGAGAGAGAGAGAGTCTTCTAGGCAGCAGACACGGGTGTGAGGAACAGATCTTTAGAGAGAGAGAGAGAGAGAGAGAGAGAGAGAGAGAGAGAGAGAGAGCGCAGAGGACAGAAAGGGACGGCTTTACATAATTCAACTTTTGTAAACAAAGACATTTGCACAAACACATCCGCTAAAGGCTGCTACAACTATTATCTCGTCGCGCTCGGAATGTGCCCTGAGAGAGAGAGAGAGAGAGAGAGAGAGAGAGAGAGAGAGAGAGAGAGAGAGAGAGATATTGTATGCATCTACCTTTCATCTTATATAAGGTTGACCGTGAGGAGATCATTATGTTTAGAAATGATGAACAATGTAAACTTGTCCAAGTCACAATAAACAGACAAAGGCTCAGGGACCACTGATGTTCGTACGTATGAGTCTAGTAGGCTCTCTTCGCCCACGTAAGACCTTCTGGATCTAAGCACTGCCTAATGAATAAGTGAACTTGGTCATATGTTAGTTAAAATCTGACAATGACCTGAGCAGCAGGCACTGTGAATGTAGGCTACAAAGCCTCCAATGAAACTATGAGTGCTTGCTTCGACTTTCGACTCGGTTTGAAACTACGAAGTTTTGTCTGGTTCAAACTATGCTTCGGTCTTTTATTTTCAGAGTGGGAGGCGAACGCAGGTCGCAACTAAAAGTTCCGAGGCTTTTTTAATTCAAAGTGAAAGTGAGGGTGATTGTGAGGCCAAAAGTGAAAGTTCGAGGGTTTTAGAATTCCAAGTGAAAGCGAGGGTGGCTGGGAGATCATAATTGAGTTTTAAAGTACTTGAATTCGAAGTGAAGCTAAGGGTAATAGTGAGGCCATAAGTGAAAGTTTAAAAACACTTGAATTCAATGGAAAAGTAAAGGTGATAGCGAGGCAAAAAGTGAAAGTTTTAAGGCTGTAGTATTCCAAGTCAAAGCAAGGGCGATTGTGAGGTCACAAGTGAAAGCTCTAAGGCTTTAGAATTCCAAGTCAGAGCAAGGGCGATTATGAGGTCACAAGTGAATGTTTTGAAGCTTTTGAATTTAGAGTGAAAATGACGGTGATTGTGAGGCCACAAATGAAAGAACTGAAGCTTTGGAATTCAAGGTGAAAAGAGAGAGTGATTGTGGGTCCCAAATGAGAGTCAGGGTTTTTGAACTCAATTGGGCAAATGATGACGATTGCCAAGTCTCAGTGGAAACAAATTTAGTACAACTCATATGTACCGAAGCTTCAGCGAGAGGGAAATGAATCGACCTTTTAAGAAATCCTTCTAAACAATTGCCTGTAAAAACAAAGCTGGTGGAAGCTGTCTGTGAAAGCCTGTACATATGACAGACAGGCAGAAAGACAGACAGACAGACGCAACGACACGGAATATAAATACCCGGAATTCTCCTGTTCACCAAGGGGCCATTTTGATGAATCACCTACCAGGAATACGGGGACAAATCCCTTGGCTTATTCGTCAGAGAGAGAGAGAGAGAGAGAGGGTCTCTCTCTCTCTTTTCACATCCATGACTCATAACTCGAGATCGTTAGCCAGTTGAAACATGCGAGGGGAAATTCGTAACAAGATAACCAGATTCTGAGACTCATCGTAACTCCCGTTGTCTGCTGCTGGTCTGGGCAAGTTAAGCTTCTTTTTCGACCTTTGACCCTTTGAAAATGATAGACAATATCATCATGGTGATGATAACAAACCGGTTATCTTGCTTCATGAGTCTTGATGTTTACTCATACGTTAACAATTAGAAAAAAAGTACAAAAAATGCGGCACAATCGAGTTTTCTGTTCGGTGGTGGCCTCAGTCACGGCCCATGAAACTCTGCCAAGGTCCGGTGATGGCTCCTATGTTGTTGGCGACTATAGCGCTGCCAGAAGTACGATCATAGCTCACTTTAACCTAAAATGAAATTAAAACTACTGAGGCTAGAGGGCTGCAATTTGGTATGTTTGTTGAGTGGAGGGTGGATGATCAACACACCAATTTGCAGCCCTCTAGCCTCAGTAGTTTTTGAGATCCGAGGGCGAACGGACAGACGAAGGCGGCACAATAGTTTTCGTCGACAGAAAACTAATATAACAGAAATGCTAAGCATAATTGGTTCCCAGAGGCGATCAGGCCTCAAACATATTCCTCCTCACGCTCCCAGACGGAGCTGAGGAGGAGACGTTACGCCCAATACTTCTCATTATTCTTGTCGTCATTCGCATTAACATGTCGTTGTGACGGACGTACACACACACACACACACACGCAGAGGGGAAACACGGGGATCCAACCCGTTCTTTACAACGGGGGCAAGCCCGATGCAGTTTTCCGCCTCGCTTTCAACATGGTTGAACGAGCACCCGGTAAAATTTTTTTTTTATTTTTATTTTTTTATTTTTTGGGGAAGGGTGCAAATGTTCGTGAAATTATCGGTGGAAGTTTCCGGGTCACAGGATGGATTGCCACAGACGCATGCATACACAGTCACGCTGACACATTCACACAGACACAGATAAACACACACAGACACATACACACACCTACTCTGTGATTGCTGGCGTTCGTAAGCATGAAATAATAATAATAATAATAATAATAATAATAATAATAATAATAATAATAATGATGCCCCTTGTCCAATTGCGTTTGGGCGACGCAAAGAGGTATGTAAAATGTGTCTGAACCAATTACTGGGCTGCATTGAGTTTGCTTTTGATAAAGCAAGAATGTAAAAAGAATACTAAAAAAAAAAAAAAAAAAAAAAAAAAAAGGCATTTGAGTTGATTATGAGTTAAGCCTGACTTATGGAAATAGAAGTTACAGAACGTTTTTGAGATAACGATTTTGAGTTTGGTAAACAACTGACAAAACTACAACATATATGTAAACTAAAACGTATATGCATGAGTTTGGTGAAGAGCTGGCAAAACTACGACATATATGTATTAAGAGTTTGGTAATAAATTAATCAAAACTGCGAAACTTAGAGTTGACAATACTGCGACATATATGAATTTTGAGTTTAGTAAACAGTTGACATAACTACGACATATATGAATTTAGAGTTTGGTAAACATTTGACAAAACTGCGACATTTATGAATTTAGAGTTTGGTAAAAAGTTGACAAAACTGCGACATATATTTATCATGAGTTTGACAAAGAGTTGACAAAACTTCGACATAAATGAATTCTGAGTTTGGTAAACAGATGACAAAACTGCGACATATATGAGTTTGGTAAACAGTTGACAAAACTGCGACATATATGAATTTTGAATTGGTAAACAGTAGGCAAACCAGCAAGATACGAGTCAAGAAAAAGTCTAACTAACTGCCGACGCTAATTTCAATGAAAGATTCTTTTCAGCGACAAATTAGGTTCGGACCACAATAACTGTTCTCAGCTGTGACAAAATGAGTTTGAAATGCAAATAATGGAAATTATTATTATTATTATTATTATTATTATTATTATTATTATTATTATTATTATTATTATTATTCAGTAGATGAAACCTATCTATATGGAACAAGAGGCTACCAAAGGGACCAATGACTTGAATGAAATTCAAGCTTTCAAAGAATATCATTATTATTATTATTATTATTCAGAAGATGAACCTTATTCATATGCCATTGACTTGAAATTCAAGCTTCCAAAGAATATTATGGTGTTCATTAGGAAGAAGCAAGAGGAGGTAAAGAGAAAAACGGAAAGACGAGATAAGACGGTTGAATGACAAAAAGACATTATTGAAAACTGCAATTCCTTGACATATCGTGACATCTAATTAATAAAAAAAACATAAGAAATTACCCCATCAATTAATATGTCTTTATAAGCTGACGAAAAGAATAGCACATTTGATTTGGCGTCAGGTGCAGGTGACATTCTGCACCTGAGATATGTGACAATTTTGGCTTAAATGGACGCAGTGATGGATTGGAAAACTGGCAAAAATGAATTAAGAATTGAATAGTGATATTTTTCCTAGAAAATGTGTAATATTCATATTCTGATGAATTCTAAATTTTATTTTGACATTGTAACCCAAATCGCCAACCGCAGCTGCTGCACTAAATTCGAAACTTTAAGTGTTCTTTGTATAATGAATTTAAGACAATTTCTTACTACAATGATACTCAACGATGAATTTTTCAGTATACGTCAATCGTCGTAATTCGGACGTTGCTTAACCACAGTTAAATTTAAACATATGTCGTTTTACAGCAATGAATGAAAAGTACTATATCATAAATTTCTAAAGAACATATGATATCTTTTCAAAACTTAACGAATAATCTCATATTATATATATATATATATATATATATATATATAGTATATATATATATTTATATATATATATATAATATGTCTTTCACTATCTAATTAGCTGTACCTCGGAATGAATTTATTTTCATATATGTTAACCGAAGGGGAATTTCTCAAGTTAATAATAATTTCTTCCTCTCGTGGATTCGAACCAGCGGACAGAGGAGAAATCAGGACTTGAGTCGGTAATGTCACTGAAGTCCTGATTTCTCCTCTGTGCGCTGGTTCAAATCGACGAGAGGACGAAATCATTATCAACAAAAATATTCCCTTTCGGTTAACATGCATGAAAATATATTAATTCCGAGGTAGAGCGAATTGGATATCAAGGGGCCTTTGTAGCTTAATGCATGTATATGAATCACGGCGATTTGATAAAAATTTATATATATACATAACGAGTATCTGGGGACTAAATTGAGATTATGTCTTCACTTCCCTCTAAATATCAACTTCTCGCAGATGTTTGTGACATGTTTAAATGCACACATTTTAGATGAATGAACTTTGTCACTTTTGTCCTTTACCAGATACGTATGGCACTGTAATAACAAGTTATGAGAAGTTAAGAAGCACCGCAGTTATGAGAACTACATACGTAGTATAAATAACGGTATAAGCCACGAAGGAAAGATAAACAACGGGGTAGCCGCAAGATCTTTCGACTCAACACCCTTTAATTACCAGACTGCTAAGTAAAGGACGTTGAGTCGAAAGGTCTTGCAGATACTCCTTTGTTTATCTTTCCTTCGTGGCTTATACCTTTATTTATGCATTTAACACGTTCCAAACTCTCGTGATTCAGCTATACACATACGTAGTACATTAACAAAGCCATATCATTTATGGAATAAAATGTCAGTACATTGTAAAAAAAATTACCATACAGAATTGAAGAATAATTTAAAGGAATAATTAATAAATAAATAGTGATATATGAACATGAACTGTTCAAGAACTCAACGGAATAGATTGTTCACAAAATACAGGACGAATAATTTCTACGAAAAATATTATTGTTTGGACAAAGTATAAACAAAGTGATAAGAGCAGAGGTATATAACTTGGTTACTTCCTTCAATTATATTCTAATGTTTTAAGAGAATGCTTTCTTCTTGCGCCTTCCCATTCCAGTGGCCAAATTCAGTTTTTGAACATTTCCGAATTTTTAGGTTTTTATTTTCCAGATTAGCAATGAAGGTCTTGGGAACCCCTGGGCAAATGATTTTTATCTATTATTTCAATATTTCTTGAAACCGAAATCTTCACCTTTTTATTTTAGCTTACTCTGGGAGTAAGCTTACAAACGAATTTGTTGTTAGTGTTGTTGTTGTTGTTTGGGGGAGGGGGGGGGGGCTAGGAAATGTCTATGGAAGAGCCTAAAAGAGTCTGAAAGGTGTTTCGCGTCGAATAAAAGATACAGGAATTTTAGGATGTGATAATTATGATTAATTCATTAGAACGAAAATGTAAAATAATAAATAATGATTATGTTAAACAGTACAGAACAATTATTTCTAATAAAGTATAGCGCATCTATTTTATTTTTGTTGGTGGCAAAAGGCTCTATTTGACTTAGATTTCAGAACGTTTTAATTCACGTCAAGTTAGGAATATAATGTTTACAACTTATGTGTGAGGGGAATATCTTGCACGCGTCTCGAGTAAGCTGGAGTTCGGATCACGCTTTGTTCCAATTCTCATTTCGTTATGGTTAGTTTGACTGCGATAAACTAATTACAGTTTGGCTTCAAGTAAGCGATAAGATTAAAATACTAAGAACAGCGAATTTTGTGTGACCACAAGTTAGTTATATCTTAGGAATACAATTTCTTTTAGAGAAAAAATAATCTTTGCAATAAAAAACGACAAATATTTTGAAAGAAACTGAATTCTACAAGTTAAAATATATTTATTTTTTATATAAAGAAGGAGAGATCTGTCTGGAATAACTGTGGGTCTTTAGTATGTTAATTTCTTTGAAACTAAACAGCAGATGTGGGATTATATTACATTAATAATATCGAGTTAAGTACATGTTAAAATATTCTTTTGGCTTTTAGGCAACACAAGATATATTCGAAAAAGAAACAGTTAAATTTTGAACGCGGACAAAAATGCCTCCGTCATATGTTAAAATATTCTTTTTTCCAAATGAAACCGGGAAATTAATAAGATATCACTTTTTTCAAAAGAAACAGAGAATTCTATCAAAATATTCCTTTTTTCAGAAGAAATTGGGAATGTCATAAAATATCCATTTTTCCAAAAAAAAAAACTCGGAATTTATTAAAATATTCCTTTCTTCAACAGAAACTTGGAAATTAATAAAATAATTTTTTTCTAAAAAACTGGCAATTCAATAAAATATACCTTTACAAAACAACTTGGAATTTCATAAAATATTTATTTTTTAAAAAGAACCTGGGAATTTATTAAATACTCCGTTTTTCAAAACAAACTGATAAGTAAATACATAATTCCTTTTTTTGAAAATAAACTGGTAACTTGATTAAATATCCCTTTTTTCAAAAGAAACTAAGAATTCAAAATATTCTTTTTTTTCAAAAGAAATTGGTAACTCAATAAAATATTTCTTTTTCCAAAAGAAACTAGGAATTCAAAATATTCCATTTTTCAAAAGAAACTGATAACTCAATAAAATATTCCTTTATCCAAAAGAAACTAGGCATTCAAAATATTCCTTTATTCAAAAAAACTCGTAACATAAAATATTCTTTTTTTTCCAAAAGAAACTAAGAATTCAAAATCTTCATTTTTTCAAAAGAAACGGGTAAATTAATAAAATATTCTTTTTTCAAAAGAAATTGAGAATTCAAATTATTCATTTTTTCAAAAGAAACTTGGAAATCAGAATATTCATTTTTCAAAAGAAACTGAGAATTCAAAATTTTAATTTTTTCAAAAGAAACTTGGAAATTAACGAGACTAATATTACATTACTTCTCGGCAGAAATACGATATTTACACAGAACTCAACGCTACACTGAAAGAAGTTCAACAGACCGATGCTAAAACATCTTTATGAATACAGATGATACATTGCTTTCGCGCACAAAATTCAAGTAGAGAAATCCCCGCGTTTTCTGGTCGAAATTTGGTCATATCAAGCTTAGATAGACGTCCTCGTCCATTCCAACGCAGAATCACACGGTAGGCATTACCAAAACACCAAACGAAAGCTTTCCAAATTTGGTTATCAAAATTGCCTGTTTCAAAGTTGAAAAAAAATAATAATAACAAAATAGCTGACGACAGGATACTTCCATATTTTGAATTTTCGGTTTTAAAGCACTCTTCGAGTTCTAAAAGGAAATCGCGTAGTAATATCAGAGAATGGCAGAAGAAGAAGAAAAAAAATGAAATGAAGTGAAGTAAAAAGAATGGCCCTGCAAGAAAACGACAAAATTTAAATTTCATATTTACATCAAAAACACCAAATTCTCAACGAAAAGAACATTAAAATAGCACAAGGAACGCACTCACTGTATTTGTTAATAACGCAAAACTAAAATTACATGATAAATAACGAAAGAAAATTAATAATCCTGAATGTATTACACCACTTCGTAAAATGTATGAGGTGAATAATGCCATAATGTAAAGTCTCGTGAGAGGAATATTTTCGTGTTGGTGAATGTGATATTATGCGCTCACACACGCGCCCACACGGATATGTATAAGAGAGGAGAGAGAGAGAGAGAGAGAGAGAGAGAGAGAGAGAGAGAGAGAGAGAGAGAGAGAGGGAGAGAGAGAGAAAGGACATTAAAGCTATACGCCTTTTGTTGCATGGCAGACGAAATTTTCGAAACAGCAAAATCTTGGAATGTGATACAGAAATTTCTGTGTCCCGCATTATACGGCAAATCTATCTATGCAAGTAGATATCAGATTTCTCTCTCATCTCAGGTACTACTTTTTAACAATATCGGATAGTGACTACTTGACTACTTAATGATTCCAGTGACCTGCCATCTCAATTTTTCGATTTCGAGCCATGTTCTTGATATGGGTCACACCAATCCAGATAGACTGTTTGGCTAAATAGCTACCTCACGAAATATCTCGCTTTTTGCGATACTGTCGAATTCCCCGAGTCCAATGTCACTCGGGTATTTCACGTACCGAATAACGAATCCACTATTGCAGATACTAACCACTTCACTATTTCAGACGTATTATTTTAACTACTGCAAATATGCAAATACTATTTCGGTGCTTCGGCGGAGGCAGGTCACCCGTTTAAAAGTATACCGTGTCACTCTTTCGGATATTTCACTGATTGTCTCACTTTTATCCGGACGCTATCTCACGCATCCAGGTGATGATGGTTCACGACGGCAGAGAGTAAACTATCTCAGACTGCAGAGGTTTAAGCTCAGCTGCCGAGATTCTATTTCAAAATATCAGCTGGACGGGGGCGGGGGATGGGTTTAGCGAAAGCGAGTCACAGCCTTTTGCAGAAGGTTTAAAATTTATATATATAGATATACATACTATATAATATTATATATATATATATAGATAATAAATATATATATATATATATATATATATATATATATATTTACATATCATTCAACACACTGCTAAAACAATTTATACAAATTCCAGTAAGAAAATGAATCATGGTTGCTCCTATGTGTCCATTAAACGAGAGAGAGAGAGAGAGAGAGAGAGAGAGAGAGAGAGACCAATGGATTGAAATGCACTGGGCCAACACTGGGTGTGTTTTTAGGGGGAGAAGGGAAGAGCATTTGGGGGAGAGAGAGAGAGAGAGAGAATATATGCTTTAAAGTAACTTAACACGACGGTGGGCAAAAGAGAGGGCGTGTGAGTGTGAGTGCGAGTGTGCGAGTGTGTTTTCCCTTCCATCATCCATCGTGGACAAAAACCAAAAAATAAACGTGAAGATTTCGTCTGCTTTGCGAATATCCCTTTTTCTGCTGCCTGCTTCCAGCAGCAGCAGCAGCGAGCCAGAGCCAGAGCCAGAGCCAGCCAGGGCCACCAGCAGCCACTGCTTCCGCGTTTCCACCACCTTTATCCAACGCACCACGGATTTATATATATTCCTCCCGACGGATATCTGCAGAGAAGGAGTCGTCACGCACACGAAGTCACACGAAAAAGTCCAGGTGCACGCGCGTGTGTATGTGCGTCTCTCTGTGCCTGTCTCTCCGACGTCGTCGAAGGTTCGGCTGGAGCAGAGGAAGGAGAGAGACAGATGGAGAGAGAGAGTGAGAGAGAGAGAGAGAGAGGGCTCCGAATTCGCGTCCTCACTCCATTGGGCTCTCCCGTCAACTGAAGTGCTGCTGTTGGCTGCTGGCTCAGCCTCACTGACCAATCTAGCTTTCCCCCTCCTCTGCCTTTCTCTTTTTCCCCTCACTCACTCTCTCTCTCTCTCTCTCTCTCTCTCTCTCTTTTACCTCCGCCCTACCTCCATCCAGCCCCACTGCCGTCTCCCTCACCCATGTCTCTCTCCTCTCTCTCTCTCCCCTCTCTCTCTCTTTCTCTCTCTTTCCCTGTTTTTTACCTCAGTCTCTCTTTCTGTGCTTTCCTCTCGTCCAATACCCAGCATCTTTACACCTTCTCCCCTTCCCCTCTCCCCCCCATCCCTTCCCACTACTCCCACCCCCCCCCCGCCCCCTCTCCCTCTTTCCCCTCGACTCCACGTGGTTACTTTGCACGAACATTCGTCATTTACATTTGTTTTAAGACCTGGAAGAAGAAGTCCGCTCGGGGAAATGGAAAATGATACGGAAAGGAATGAATGACTCCGTCGAGCGTTTCTGCTCATGGTCTGTCTGCTGGGTCGAATGCTTGCTTGCTTCCATAGTAGTATCTCTTGCTGATAAACACACACACACACACACTATATACATACAATCTGCTAAAAATAGTATACCTATATATGTACTAGCACAGTCTTTTATATTCTATTATATATATATATAGATATATTATACTAATATAAGATAAATATACATATATATATATATATATATATATTATATATATGATATATATAAATACTATATATATATATCATATATTATATATATAGATATTAAAGAATCCATATATATGTATATATATAGGGTGTCCATAAAGTCCCAGTACCATTTTGGGAAATAAATACTTGTAATGATACCGGGACTTTATGGACACACACACATATGTATATATATATATATATATATATATATTATATATATATATAAATAATAATATATGTATATAGTACATATACACGCATATACATGTGTATATATACATACACACACACATATATTACAACATATATACATATATATATATATATATATATATATATATATAATATATATATAATATATATATATATATATATATATATATATATATACATATATATATATATATAATAGATAATATATATAATATATATATATATATATATAGATATTTTATAATATATATATATATATGAATGTATGTATGCATGCATATATAATGCAAACTAAATCTCATATCAAATTCCGAAAACCTCTTTCATCTTAGCGCACAGGCCGACGGGGGTGACAAATCCTACGCTTCATATCACCGGGGAAAAGGTTAGGTTAGGGAATCAGATTCGAGTTTTGCTTCGTGACGAATTATGGTTATAATACTGATATTGTCTCTACTTGAAATTATAAGTACTGTCATATTCCAATAATCCTAACATTGGCAAGACTTGGCCGGTTCTTGCTAACTTCCCAAATTTCTCCTGATTACCGTGGAATCCGAAACTCTTTTCATGCAGGGCTCTATAGTAGACTCATAACAGGAATAATAGTATAGGCATTAGCGAGCATTTTAATCTACATTCGTTTAGCGTCAATTTCTGAAAGTGTGAACTCTTGTTCGATGCGCCACAGCGATTAGTCAGTGCTACTCGCTTTGACGAGATTCCGCAATATGTGAATATTTCTGCGTCAAACATATTCTAAATGTTATCGACATCCACGAAGAAAATCCAGAGAATGATCTTTTATTCGCTTTCATCACTGATCCCTCATCCTCTTCTCCTGCGGAGAGGGATCAAGTAGATTTGCTGAACTGCAGCTCCACTATGGAATAAATGTGCCTCACACCTTCAGACTGTCGAACAGTCTCCCTTCAGAGGATGTCCTACAACTCAGACTTCAAAAGTTCAAGTGAAGATACAATGCAATACTACCCTATGATTTACTTACATTTTATATATTTGTGAATTAACAAACAATTGAGTTGTTTTATTTCATTTTCTACTGACTAATCTCTGCATATCCTATCACCTTCAGTCACTTTTTGCAAATGACTATCTTATTCTTTGGAAGCTTCAATATGAAGTCTATGGCCCCTTTGGGTATATTCCAAATCAATAGGGTTCATCGTCTGAATAATAATAATAATATACTTTGATTGAAAAAAAAACGAGAAAATATCACTTATTGATGTTGCAATACCATGGGACACCAGAGTTGATGGGAAAGTAAGAAAAAAAAAATAGATAAGTATCAAGTATGAAATAAGAAGGATACGGGACACTAGGCACGATCCCAAGATCCCTGAAAAGGAACCTGGAAAAACTAGATGCTTTTCGCACATAGTGAGAAAAGTGATGGACTCCTAAGGAGGCAGGATGCAACCCGGAACCCCATACTGTAAGTACCACCCAGTCGAATAGGATGACTGTGACAGACCAAAATAATTAATAATAATAATATAATAATAATAATAATAATAATACAATAATCTTTATAAGGTTGAATTTTAAGTCAATAGCCACTGTGGTGGGCTTGTTCCAAATGAATAGGACTCATCCTCTGAATAATAATAATAATAATAATAATAATAATAATAATAATAATAATAATAATAATAATAATAATAATCTTTGGAAGGTTGATTTAAGTCAATGGCCACTGTGGGGTTGTCCCATATGAAATAATAATAATAATAATAAGAATAATTAATACTAATAATAATAATAATAATAAAAAGTACCAAAATTCACTCGCAGGAACTCTACCAATAATGAATGTTTCTGCTATTTTGATTTTGCAACCCGACAAACTCTGTCAGACAATCACACGAAGCTTCCTATTTTGCTGCAGTGATTCATCGACCCCTGAAATGACGCGAGCATTGAGGATGATCAAGCGTCTCTCTCTCTCTCTCTCTCTCTCTCTCTCTCTCTGTGACGCCAAGTTCTGGGGGCAAATCAATAAATCAACTTGATATTCATGCAAATGGAAATCTCGCACAGCAAGCACTTTCACGGAAGCATCAGATGTGGAAAGGAACTATAAACAAAGTAAGACAAGAAACGGATAACTGAAATTAAAGATATACAGGAGAAGTTGCACTGACTCGGGAAAGCAAATCTTAAGATAATCACAAAAACAAGCAAAAAATAAAATAAAGGCCACCGAAAATAGATCTATCTTACGGTGGTCTAGATGTGATGCTGTATGAAACTTTAACCACGGCCCGGTGGTAGTATGGCCTATAACGTAGCCAAACGTACGATTACGGCTAACTTTAACCTTCAATAAAAATAAAAACTGCTGGGGCTAGAGGGCTGCAATTTAATATGTTAGATGATTGGAAGGTGGAGGATCAACATACAAATTTGTAGCCCTCTAGCCTCGATAGTTTTGAAGTATGAGGGCGGACAGAAACAGTGGCGGACAGACAGACAGCCTTCTCAATAGTTTTTGCTGATAGAAAACTAAAAACAGTCATGACAATCTGAGCATTATGTTGTATTTCGTACAAGTTCCTGGAGGGAACTGTTGACCTTTGAATATTACTTTCATATGTTGTAAAAGTTCACGTATGTCTACAAGAGGTGTTGTTAACGCTAACTCAGGTCAGCACTTGGATCATCAATGAAAGCCAGGCACTAGTCTGGAGAAGATGGTAATAAATCTATCCTAACAATCAGTGCTTTGATTACGCAAAAGGACTCAAGACCAAAGCCAACCATGCACTAAGGCAATCACAAAATCAGTATCCTCACCTCACCTACCCCAACCTATAGTCGGTTTTTTTTTTTTCATCTGTCCACCCGCCTGTGGTGTTTGCGTATGGTAACACTGCGTTCCGGGCTTTAGATAGTTATATTCAGCTTACATTTAACAATAATAACGATATCTTATTTCGAGCATTAAAGTGTAATTCGCATACAGTAAATTATCAAAACACTTTTTAGCTGCAAATGTACACCCAGATATCCTTTTATTTATCTAAAATTTACACATAGCGTAACTATCTAAAGCCCGGGACGCAGTATTACCATACGCAAACACCACAGGCGGGTGGACAGATGAAAAAAAAAAACAGAGTATAGTAACCTAAGCTAAGTTAAAATGTTATAATAGGCTACCTTGAGTTAATTTGTCATGTCAAGAAAGTTAAAAAAACTTTATTAAGCATCCTTCCAACATTTTCATGAAATTACTCCGGTCAAATTTTACAAAACCTTGTGCAAGAATACAACAGTACCAACAGTTCTGAATCATTTTTACAAAACTCATTGTGTGTCCATAATTCTTTCCTGTGAGTTACAACAACTGATTGCAGGTAATTACTCAGTATATAGGCACGATTTCTTTTACCCAGGGGCCATTCTCTCTTGCCCCAGGACCCTACATGGGCGCGTGCAGGATGGAAGCACCTTAATCCAAGCTTCAGAGCATCTCTAAAATTGCATTTTAAAAGCAGAGGTCAATGCAACGGGCAAACCTAAATCCCTTTGTAGCCCGGACCCGCATCAAACAACTGAAGGGACAATGAAATGTAGAAACGAGTATTAAACAGCACCAATAACTCTGCCAGGAAAACTAGGCCATAGTTTAAAGTAGCTATCCTAAATGGAAGGGGGGGGGGGGGGGGGGTGGAGAGTACATGGACCCCAGCCAGTGGGTTGGGGCGGGGAGAATATATAGCTTTTAGAATTAATATGTCTAATTTCATTTAGGTTTTGAAAGTCTGTCTGTGGTTAAAAAAAAAAAAAAATTAACATTTCTTGGAAGCTTGAATTCCACGTCAATGGCCCCCTGGAGGCTTGGTTCATATGAATAGGGTTCATCTCCAGAGTAAATATATTAATACTTGTTCATTTCGTGGCTAATTAGGAAGGATTACACCGTCTTTTGGGCAGATTTTTAGAAGATACACTTCCCAAGAAGTTGGTGCGATTCACACACAAGCATACACGCATGAACACACACAGACACACACACACACACACTTACACCCACCCACACACACACATACACACATACACACACCATGATATAAAAGCAAAAGCGTTCAGTAGGACTCTGTTCCAACGCATAGCTTGCTAATGAAAATATCTGGGACTTACAGTGCGAAACGAAATTTTTTTTTTTTTTTTTCACAGCACAATGACATATTTTTTTTTCATATTCTACCTCTGTGTGATATTCCGCCCTCGCGCTGCTTACAGCCGAAATATTCCTGCCATTCTGCTGAATAGCAAGTTCAAAAGGTATTCATATCACACGCCCACTCGTTTGTGGGGTGGTACTGTATGTGTTGTGTGTGTGTGTGTGTATGTTTATGTGTGTCCTATGTATATATATATGATATATATAATTATATATATATATATATATATGTATATATCAATGTATATATACACATATTTAGATAATATGTACACACATATATATTATAATGTTTGTATATATATATATATATATATATATATCTATATCTATTATATATATATATATATATATATAAACCACAAAATTACATCTATTTGAAATAATACTCAGAAACTCATACGCGAACGTAATAGCAGAACCCTGAATATACATATGTATTGAAAACGTGTTCACGTGTTAACAGACAGTCACCGATGTGCAATGTATTCCCCTTATACATGCATATCGTGACTCATCCCTCATCCCTAAATATATGTGGGCATTTACGAAGTATTGACGTACCAATACGTCTCATCCCGTCTCATTGACCGTTCAGCCAGACAGGTGAATGAAATTCCCCGTGACACACACACACACACACACACAGACAGACGAAAACCGATAAATATAAACATTGACAGAGAGCATTAGCAGATGGAAAACAAACAGTGTCCGATCGAGGAAGCGCAGGAAGCCGGCGGTAGCTTCTTGTTTGCTGAGTTTAGGTGATGGCTCTCTCTCTCTCTCTCTCTCTCTCTCCTGCTATTTTGGGATCGTCTGTTACACAGCTAGTTCGTCTGGTGGTGTGGTAGCGGTTGGTTAGTTCGTTTGTGTGGGTGGGGGGTGGGTGGGTTGCCGAGACGTAGGGGAGCTGGGGAGGGGAAGGGGGTAGGCTAACTAGCTTTAGTAAATACACTGTAAACTGTACCATTAATCTATTATTAGAGGATTCCGCGCGACTGTAACTTCAAAAGTTAGAGCCGAGATGCAATGCATTGCTATCCCTAACACGATTCTCCCTGATTTTCATTACATTTACCTGAATTTTTGTATCTATTTTCTTTTTTTTTTACTAATTTAATTTATTTTTTTTGTTTTCAATAAATGATCTCTTCTTTCTGCATTTCCCTATACCTCCTCTTACGTCTCCCTAATGAACACATTCTTTGGAAGCTTCAATGTCAAGTCAATGGCCCCTTTGTGGACTTGTTTCATATGAATAGGGTTCATCTTCTAAATAATAAAATAATAATAAGAATAACAATAATAATAATAATAATAATAATAATAATAATAATTAATATAATAATAATAATAATAATAATAAATGTGGCGCCGTGGAGGAGTGGGTTAGGTCGTCAATAGATTAAGTCAAGTTAGCAACATTGGGGCTGGTCAGTCGTTGGTTGGGTGACCGCTCTCCTCGGCGTTGATTCCTTGGGAAAGGATCTTTACCATAATTTCCTCAGTCTACTCAGCTGTAAATGAGTACCTATCCCTGATGGGGTAGGGTCCAGCTATGGGTTAAATAGCAAAACTCAGCAATGATGGAAAGAAATGATGGAATAAACGACAAACGACGTAAATGGAACCTCTGGCAACAGAGGAGCTTCGTCCGGCAACCAGGTATTCAACCCAATTGTAGGGGAAGACGGTCAGGTACTTGGAGGTCGTCATCCAGCAACTGATCACCACAACGACAATAATCAACAGCCTGAGATTGGAGCTACAGAGGCAAAAAGGAAGAAATGGACAAGAGAAGAAAATAAGGAAATATGGAGATGCTACATCAGAAGCAACCCGACGGAGAGAGGATATAGAAGAAGATTGGTCAACATCTGGAATGAGAGGAATACACACCACCCACAGAGCAGAGGCTGGCAGACCAAGTAAGGAACATAAAGAAAAAGAACTGGCTCTCCCCAACAGAAAGAGAAGAACTGGAAAGGGAAATGTCACACGACAACGAATTACACGAAAGACGAACTGAGAGACGATGCCACAGAAGACGACAGGGAGGATGAGGTATCAAACAACGACACACGAAGAAACACCGACGAAGTAACAGAGAGGAAGGAATGGGTAGAAAAGATTAGACAATGGATGGAGCCAGATACAGAGAGAACAAAGATCCCTCCATGAAAGCCTACAACACCAAGAAATTAAGGGAGAAAACAAGTGAGGTCAATGAAATAATGGGCCTAATAACACACCACCAGTATCACAGAAACAAACAACTTGACATATGCAGGAGCAAGATTAGTAGCAGAACTGATGGGGATTCGAACACCAACACCACCGTCACAACCAACCCAACAGAAACCAAAACAGCAACCTCCTTGGAAAAGGCGCCTGGAAAAGCAAATCATGGTGATGAGATCTGACTTGAGTAAACTGAAAGAGATGGCAGAAAAAAGGCTAAGAAGCAAGAAAAAAGGGAGGAACTCAACGAGAAATACAAAGTACAAGAGAGGGGACTAAACAACACAATAGAAGATGTAAAACAGAGGCTTAAGGCCAAAGCACACAAGATCCAACGGTACATGAACAGGAATAAGGGATACAACAGAAACAAAACTATTCGGAACCAACCAGAAAAGACTATACAGCCAACTAAGAGGGGAAGAACAACCACCCAGAAATTCCTGAAGCCGAATCAAGTAAGAGACTCTGGAAAACATATGGAGCAATCCGGTATACACAACAACATGCAACATGGCTCCAGGAAGTCAAGGAAGAAGAAACAGGGAGAATAAAACAAAGATTCACAGACATCACGACAGACACAGTCAGACACCAACTAAAGAAAATGCCAAACTGGAAAGCCCCAGGTCCCGATGAAGTCCATGGATACTGGCTCAAAAACTTCAAGGCCTACACCCACGAATAGCAGAACAACTCCAGCATTGTATCTCCAAGCACCCAAATGGATGACCACAGGAAGAACACTCCTTAGTACAAAAAAG
>NC_061095.1:47372900-47401002 GCF_015104395.2 Macrobrachium nipponense | reverse complement strand
TGATACCACACACATGGCTAATAGAATGCCTGAAAATATATGGGGCAGAGGAAAATACCATCAGCTTCCTCAAAAATACAATGCGCAACTGGAATACAATACTTACAAGCTCTGGAAAAAGACTAGCAGAGGTTAATATCAGGAGAGGGATCTTCCAGGGCGACTCACTGTCCCCACTACTCTTCGTAGTAGCCATGATTCCCATGACAAAAGTACTACAGAAGATGGATGCCGGTACCAACTCAAGAAAAGAGGCAACAAAATCAACCATCTGATGTTCATGGACGACATCAAGCTGTATGGTAAGAGCATCAAGGAATAGATACCCTAATCCAGACTGTAAGGATTGTATCTGGAGACATCAGGATGGAGTTTGGAATAGAAAAATGCGCCTTAGTCAACATACAAAAAGGCAAAGTAACGAGAAACTGAAGGGATAAAGCTACAGGATGGGAGCAACATCAAACACATAGATGAGACAGGATACAAATACCTGGGAATAATGGAAGGAGGAGATATAAAACACCAAGAGATGAAGGACACGATCAGGAAGAATATATGCAGAGACTCAAGGCGATACTCAAGTCAAAACTCAACGCCGGAAATATGATAAAAGCCATAAACACATGGGCAGTGCCAGTAATCAGATACAGCGCAGGAATAGTGGGAGGACGAAGGCAGAACTCCGCAGCATAGATCAGAAAACCAGGAAACAAAATGACAATACACAAAGCACTACACCCAAGAGCAAATACGGACAGACTATACATAACACGAAGGAAGGAGGGAGAGGACTACTAAGTATAGAGGCTGCGTCAACATCGAAAACAGAGCACTGGGGCAATATCTGAAAACCAGTGAAGACGAGTGGCTAAAGAGTGCATGGGAAGAAGGACTAATAAAAGTAATGAAGACCAGAAATATACAGAGACAGGAGAAAGACAGAAAGAACAGAGGACTGGCACAACAAACCAATGCACGGACAATACATGAGACAGACTAAAGAACTAGCCAGCGATGACAATTGGCAATGGCTACAGAGGAGGGGAGAGCTAAAGAAGGAAACTGAAGGAATGATAACAGCGGCACAAGATCAGGCCCTAAGAACCAGATATGTTCAAAGTATGATAGACGGAAATAACATCTCTCCCATATGTAGGAAGTGCAATACGAAAAAAATGAAACCATAAACCACATAGCAAGTGAATGCCCGGCACTTGCACAGAACCAGTACAAAAAGCGGCATGATTCAGTGGCAAAAGCCCTCCACTGGAGCCTGTGCAAGAAACATCAAGCTACCATTGCAGTAATTTAAGTGGTACGAGCACCAACCTGAGGGAGTGATAGAAAACGATCAGGCAAAGATCCTCTGGGACTATGGTATCAGAAACGGAATAGGGTGATACGTGCAAACAGACCAGACGTGACGTTGATTGACAAAGTCAAGAAAGAAAGTATCACTCATTGATGTCGCATACCATGGGACACCAGAGTTGAGAGAAAGAGAGGGAAAAATGGATAAGTATCAAGATCTGAAAATAGAATAAGAAGGATAGGTGGGATATGCCAGTGGAAATCGTACCCATAATCATAGGAGCGCTAGGCACGATCCCAAGATCCCTGAAAAGGAATCTGGAAAAACTAGAGGCTGAGTAGCTCCGGGCCTCATGCAGAAGAGTGTGATCCTAGAAACGGCACACATAGTAAGAAAAGTGATGGACTCCTAAGGAGGCAGGATGCAACCCGGAATCCCACACTATAAATACCACCCAGTCGAATTGAAGGACTGTGATAGAGCAAAAAAAAAAAGAGAAAGAAAAAAAAAAAAATAATAATAATAATAATAATGAATCTTATTCATATGGAATATGCCAACCACATGGGCCCCTGACTTGAAATTCAAGTTTCCAAAGATTATTATTATTATTATTATTATTATTATTATTATTATTATTATTATTATACTTTAGAACATCCTCCCCCTAAAACCACTTGAGAGAGAGAGAGAGAGAGAGAGATTGAACGAGAGAGAGAGAGAGAGAGAGAGAGAGAGAGAGAGAGAAACAAAATAAGATTGTAGGAAATATACACTACAGAGAGAGAGAGAGAGAGAGAGAGAGAGGAGAGCTCAGAGTGTCTCAAGGATCGAGTCCTCCGCCCCTCTAACATTACAAGCACCATCATAACTCTCTTCTAAGTTGACGTTTTCCCTCCCGTATATAACTTGGAGAGAGAGAGAGAGAGAGAGAGAGTTAGGAGAGGTACATGTTTAAGGCCCCTGTTTGTTATTTTTCAGCAAACGTCTTGAGTAAGACACGAATGTCTCGGGACTTAAGAGATTACTTGAGGATGATAACAGACTCACAAAAAGTCTCTCTCTCTCTCTCTCTCTCTCTCTCTCTCTCTCTCTCTCTCTCTCTCAATGTGGGACTTATGTAATTATTTTCCTTTCAGTTCTTCAATTTCTTCCATGATTTATCCCACGTAGAGGGAGAGGATGTAATGTTTTTCCTTTCAGTTTTTCCATCCCTCACTCATTTATTCAACGGGATTCTTCTAGTTGTTTATTCTCTCTCTCTCTCTCTCTCTCTCTCTCTCTCTCTCTCTCTCTCGTGGCCCCGAGCGTCGCGCAGGGCCCCAGCCGAGTAAAGAAAGAAAGAGTGAAGGCGGACCAGTAAGTGTACAAAAAACGCCCCAGGTCGGCCTATTCCACACAACCACTTAACACAATTTGCCACCCACTTCAAAGGTGCTTACAGCATCTGCTGCATCCCTTCTCCCCCCCACCCTCCCCTCCCTCCTCTTTTTACTCCTCCAACGCCACTCCTCTCTCTCTCTCTCTCTCTCTCTCTCAGGGCTCCTTCGTCATCAACATAATCATCTGCATTAGGGTCTGTGAAAGACATATTTCAACTGCCATAATGATCACTCATTTTTTTTTATTTCTCTCGGTCCCTTTCCCATTTTGTTTCGTCGACCTCTCTCTCTCTCTCTCTCTCTCTCTCTCTCTCTCTCTCTCTCTCTACGAGGGAGTTATGTAATTTTTTTTTTACATTTCAGTTCTACTTCGATTTCCCACCTGATTTATCAATCGTATTTCTTGAAGTAGTTACTTAGTTTCTCTCTCTCTCTCTCTCTCTCTCTCTCTCTCTCTCTCTCTCTCTCTCTCTCTCCGATTCAGTAGTTTGAAGTATGAGTATGGGAAAGGCCATTGCTTTAAATGTTCCTTTGTAATAATAATGATAATAATAATAATAATAATAATAATAATAATAATAATAATAATAATAATAATAATAATAATAAATAAGTTATGGATACATTTAAACATTCCATCCATTCATTATTCCACTCCACACTTATTATTTATTCATCAGGGAATATACAATGAATGTAAAGTGAAATAATGAATGACAATGTTTGCATGTATATCACTTCCCACCCAGAAAATATTTTCAAGCCTGACTGTTTGAATGTATATAACGTCCCACTCAGAACATGTATTTTAAAAGTGAATGTCTGAATGTATATAAATTCCCACTCAAAACATTTTTCTAAGACTAAATGTTTGGTTTTCTAATTATCTGAAGAATTCCCTTAGAAATAGGAGGAATTGGGTCTTTGCAACCAAGAATTTGTCTCAGTGACCTCACTAACCTGTGGGCACTGATCTGAGGAAAAGTGATGACGATTGATGATAACGGCCGAGGAAAATGATGACTTGGGAAAAGGACTGGAGGTTGTGATGACTCGCGAACGACTGTGGGGGTGAGGGGAGGACCAGGGTGGGCATGGATGCCCCACGTGAAGTTGGGCACTGCGTGAAGAGGCTTTGAATCGAGGGAAATATTAATTTTTCTTACTGAACAATTCCCAGATCAAGGAAATACTAATTATATTTTCTTATAAATAATTCTCATGTCATGAAAATGTTAAGGAAATATTTTTTCTTATTGAATAATTTTGATATCAAGGAAACACTAATTATTCTCTTATAAATAATTCTCATATCAAGGAAATATTAAGGAAATATGAGTTATTCTTATTCAACAATTCTGATATCAACGAAATTCTAATCATTCTTTTATAAAGAATTCTCTTGTCAAAGAAATGTTAATTATTTTTTATGAACAATTCTGATATTAAGGAGATTTGAATTATTCTCACTGAACAATTCCCATATCATGGAAATATTTATTATTTTCATCGAACAATTCTAATATTAGGGAGATATTTATTATTTTTATTGAACAATTCCCAAATCAAGGAAATATTAATTATCCTTACTGAACAATTCCCAATTCAAGGGAAGTTCCCACGGAACAAAACACTCATATAAGTGATCTGTATATAATGTATAAAAATCCGCACGGTAATAAAAGACGAATAACTGTCAGTCTATTAATCTATCTATCGAGGGCAGTGACTACCCCGCAACAATGATAAAACAGCGACGAATTCAAACTAGTCATCGTCTATCACCACCATCATCATTTTCATCATCATAATCACTATAGTCGTCGACAACCAGTTTCAAATTACAGCAACACATTCAAGAGACAAAAGCTTTAGAGGACAATGAGGCAAAAAAAGGGGCTTTCAGCTCACGGCGACCATTTCTGATATATACTCATTATTCCAGGCTCTTTTGTCAAACAAGCGTCCGTTTGGTCCCATTTCAAAATAATAATAAAAACAATAATCATTTTTTCCCCTGTCCCTGCTTGAATAAAATTGGCGTTCTGCTATGCACAGAAAAAGGAATGAGATATAAATTGAGGTATTATTATAGTAGATTCACATCAACCGTGCATTTCATATCTAGGCCAGTCCTTTACGACGCTCCTGATTGGCTGTTGATAAGCCAATCACAGGGCTGGAAACTCTGTCTCTCTCGAGAATTCACATGGGTAGGATCTATGTTCCAACTCTCCTGAGGGATGCGTCTTTCAAAAGTATGCCTCAGGGGGAGGTGGAACATTCGTCCTGCCTATGTGAACTCTCGAGACAGACTGAGAGTTTCCAGCCCAGTAATTGGCTTATCAACAGCCAATCAGGAGCGTTGTAAGGGACTGGCCTAGACATCAAATGCACGATTGATGTTAACCTACTATAGTACTATATATCTAAGCCTATGTCCGATGTATGTTATGTATGTATATATGTTTGTATGTTATGTATGTATGTATGTATGTATGTATCCTTCTCGTGGTCAGGTCGGCAACGTGACCTCGATCTCGTTACTCGGGATGAGGGTTCCGTTCCCAATCCCGGACATCACAATGAATTCATATTTCTTGCATGTGGATCTAAGGTTTTGCGGTGACAAGCGTGTCCAAAATGAATGAAGAATTCGAGAAGTTAAGAGGACTTTGTGGCTATAAATTACATATGTATGTATTTATGTTTTAAAAAAACTGTAAATATGTACATCCAAATTAATCTGCATCTCTGACAAGGTTTGGCCACAGAAAGCAGAATCAGAGATGAACACCTGCGCAGGAACCTCTCATGTACAAACAGTTCAATCAGCATATACGAGCTCACACTCGCACCAAAAACTATTAGAGCAATTTCGTCAAGGATTTTCATTTCTCTAGAACATGAATGGTTTCTAGCGTAGGTCAACGACGAAGCACTTCCTTCCTGCAGCTATAAACTTAGGTGATAAATATCAGTGCCGAATTAACTCCAAAATGGCAGCGTTCAATAAGGTTTATACGATTACAAGACTCGGTAACTGTTAATAGCAACTTCCAACATGTTGAAAATGTCATTGCCATAGACTTAAATGTCTTGGCAAAATTACTGCCATAGAATAAACGATTTTAAACTGACGATGTTCAATGAAAAATTGATATGGAGATATTTTTGAGAAACTGATGCCTTGGCAGTATTCTTGCCAGGGTATAAACGTCACAGAATAACTGTATCGAACAAAGTATGGCATCGAATAACATACTTAAATCTTCCATTTGGAGAGAATTGTTTCTATAGATAATAGAAAATCTTGAGAAAAATGGTTTAACCAGAATAAACAACCCGATGAAGACTGTTTACATAAAATGATTAATTCAGAAAAAAGATTGGCTTACAGTTATAGGACAGAATAAGAAACATTGTTTAGAAAGAAGAAAAAACTTGAGGAAAATTGCTTTCATAGAACTACTAATTTAGAATAAAAAAAAGTTTGGCATAAAATTCAAGGCCAGAATGAACATCAAGCAAAATCTTTTGCAATGGAAAGGAAAAGCCTGAAAAAAATTGACAGGGAGAAATCAGAAGGATACAATTTACCTGTGGAATAAATGTGAAACGAAAATGCAATAAATACTTCCAAAAATCGTTTTCATAAAACTGAGACCCTGAAGAAATGAAAATAACATTAGCGTGGTTATAGCTGCTTCCATATTTATTACAAAAAATCGGAAGGCTGTCACACAGAAAACTTGGAATTTTTACCCAAACGTATACAACTTGCAGAAGTGATTGCCACAGAATAAAAAAATGCTCTAGAATAAACTGACGTATCTAACTAAATTATTGCCAAACTATCCAGTAGAATCAATACATTTGTATATATTTACTGCATTGAGAAACATCACCAGAAAGTCATTATTTAAAAAACCACTTAAAAGAACCTTTACACAGAAGTAAACAACTTGCAGAAGTGACTATCGTGGAATAAAGAATACAAAAAGAAAAAAAAATGTCCTAGCTTAAACTTTGACATATCTGACCAAATTACTGACAAAGCCGTATAGACTTCAGTTACACCTTATTGTGCCCTGACGTCTGTATTGCAAAAACAAGGAGGAGCAGGAGGAGGTAGACGAGACGGAGACTGACGTATGTAAACATTGCACGATTCCACGATTCCACGCAACCCAGCTCCCATCCCTCTACTCTGTACACGAATTCTTAGTTTTTCTCGTGCAAAACTTTCCGTGTTGCAAAATATCCAAAACTGCAATGTTTTCAAAGTAGACTGTTACTTCCTTATGGGCCTCGTGTCGTCTCCATGATTTAGTTAGTCAATTTAACTGGTTTTTCTTTGTATTTCATTTCTCGGAATAATATAATAATCAGTGTAACAAAAATTCACAATTATATAGTAAACTAGATCACTACGTAAAAGACAAAAGCAGTTTACTATATGATAGTGGATTATTTTACCCAAACTGTTTTTCATGAGGTTGTGAATTTCATAGCAATAATAATAATAATAATAATAATAATAATAATAATAATAATAATAATAATAATAATAATAATAATAATAATAATATAGAAAAAAATGGAAATCGAACGGATTCCCGAAAGCTCTCTGTACAGATTTATTTTTCAATAAGAGTACTTATAATTAATAATAATAATAATAATAATAATAATAATAATAATAATAATAATAATAATAATAATAGCTCGATGGCAGAAGACCCCCAAAAGAAAGAAACACGTTTTCATTTCCAAAAGTTTCTGGACAAACCATCTGGAGCGCCCTTCTTTTAGAGCAGAGGGGGCCAGTTTCAGCCCTGGCCTTCAACTGGGGGACACACATGCGCGCGCGCACACACACACACACGCACACAAACATGCACTCACTTCCAGCACGAAAACGAGAGATTAAAATTATAATTTGATATGGCTGGTTTGTTAGTCAGCCACTTGAAGCACAAAAGGATGAGCGTGGTACATGATGAATATCTGTTGGTGGCGTATGGCCCTTCACCTCCTCCTCCTCCTATCCCCTCCCCCCTTCTCCTCCTCCTCCTCCTCCTCCTCCTCATCCTCCTCTAGGAGAAGAAGAAGAAGAAGAAGAAGAAGAAGAAGAAGAAGAAGAAGAAGAAGGCTGGTCTGACCAAACGTCTGTCCTATTCATGAGGGCACATACCAACTCTTTACTAAGCCGATTCCACTTGCAAACTGGTAATTATAATTCGACCCTTTGGAACAGCTCTCTTCGTATCTCGTTGGTTTTTGTTTTTGGCTTGACGAAGATATTTAATGAAGTCATTTCCCCCTCGAATATTTTTTCAGAGATTTATGTTTCTTAATGGCTGACTCGTGCGCCCCCTTCGCCCACCCTCACCCCCCAAAAACCTGACATTCTCGTGGCTACTTGAAAGCACCAGCCAGGTGGTAGTAACCAGGGAATCATGTTGGTATCCAATCTAGATATCCCCCAAAATCATTTTATAATCACTGCACATTTATAACACCTCTTGATGGCATTAAAAAGACAGTAGCAGCTAGCTACTTGTTAGCACCATTCTATGAGATATCCCTACGTACTGACAATAACTCGCTATTTGATATCATCTAGATAGTTGCACTAGCTAATAGCAACTTTCTGCTTGGTATCACAACTAGAGAGTAACAATTCTGTTTTATGTCATTATGATAGTATCAATAGCAGATAGCAACAGGCTACTTGATGTTACTTTGAGGGTATCACTAGCTGACAGCATCTTGCTATCTGAGAGCATCACTAGCTGATAGCAACTAGCCCGTGATATCCCCACAGGATCCCTAACTGATGACACTTTGCTACTTAGCATTAGCTCAGTTGATGGCAACTGGCCCGTGACATCATCATCGTAGCATCCCTAACTGATAGCACCTAGCTACTTGACATCAACTGGATGTCCCTTGGACATGAAAGGAGGAGGCTGGAATAGATAATAGCTTTCCAGGACGAGCAAGTGAGCAAGAGAGGAGCGCGCGGGCACGCGGGGGAAATAAAGGTGCGTGTCTCTGGATCACTGCCAAAGGAGGACTGCTGATGGGGACTAAGATGAAGGAAAAAAACGGATGGGAAGAGAGGGGTAAAAGTAGTCGATACCAAAGGTTCGATCTCCTCTTCTGCCTCTAAAATTAAAGCATTCTCTCTCTCTCTCTCTCTCTCTCTCTCTCTCTCTCTCTCTCTCTCTCTCTCTCTCCAAATAGAAGTTTCTCTCAGGAAGTCTTCAGTGACTGTGCACCACTAATGCCTTCCAGTTAGGGGTCTTCAGTGACTCTAACCACAAATGCATTCCAGTTAAGAGTCTCCAATGACCATGAGCCACAAGTGCCTTCCAACTAGGAGTTTTCAGTGACGACTGTGCAGCACAAGTGCTTTCCAGTTAAGAGTCTCCAATGACTGCGAACTACAATTACTTTCCAGTTAGGAGTCTCCAATGACTGTGAGCCGCAGGTGCCTTCCAGTTAGGGGTCTTCAGTGACTGTCAACCACTAATGCCTTCCAGTAGTAAACTTCAATGAATGCAAACCTCGAGTGGCTTCCAGTTAGGAATCTTCAATGACTGAACTACAATAACCTTTCAGTTAAGTCTCCAATGACTGCATCAAAAGTTCCTTCCAGTTAGGTGTCTTCAATGACTGTGAACCACAAGTGCCTTCCAGTTAGGAGTCTTCAATGACTACGAACTTTCAGCGCCTTCCTATTAGGAGTTTTCAAGGATTAAAGAATCCAAGACTCCCTGGGAAATGAACCATCAATGACTTTTCAGGCCAAAGACCTTTCAATACTGGGCCTTCAAGTGACAGATAACCAAGGGTCTTATCAGGCATTCTTCAATGCCAGAAAAAACTCAGACACATCGAATCTGTAACTTCCAGGTATTAAGAAATTCAAAGAAAGGGAATTTGAATGTGTAGTATTACGGATTGTGTAACTTAAACCAACTCAAATGATTAAGCTCTAAGGACTTAGCAACTTGAAAACCTTCGACTTTGTAAGCCTTCGAATCACATTCGCTTCATCAATTGTTTCCAGTGATTCATGCACACAAAACTGTTGAAAAGTAGGCCTACTGTTATGGTGAACTCGGATAAGGTTTTCATCTTCAATGGATTTACCAAGGACTCAAGTCTACATAAACAGTAGACTCCAGGCCTTTAGAAAGTCAATAAACCGAGGAGCACTGGCTGGCGACCTAAGCATCCTGCAAATTGCATTTGTTCCACGAAACATCTGGCGCTATTAAATTGAGTTAGGATCCTTGAGCGACCCTCTGGAAAAATTTCAACTAAAGGCTTTTCTTAAGTCTAGTTCTAAGATTAGAGAATTTCAGGTCTCTCTCTCTCTCTCTCTCTCTCTCTCTTTCTTTTTTTGAGAGAGAGAGAGAGAGAGAGAGAGAGAGAGAGAGAGAGAGAGAGAGAGAGAGAGAGAGAGTCTCATCGTAATCTTAAGTCTAGTCCTCAGATTAGAGAATTTCAGCTCTCTCTCTCTCTCTCTCTGTTATGAGAGAGAGAGAGAGAGAGAGAGAGAGAGAGAGAGAGAGAGAGAGAGAGAGTCATTCATGAGCCACGTTCTTGACTGCTCACTGGAAACGTCTTCGAGCCTGGAACCTTTATTAAAAAGATCGTCGTGCAATCGAGACTAAGTATACGATCTTCTTCGGAACAAACAGGCAATCAGCGTCGCGCAACTAAAAAAAAAAATCTTTGAAAACAGGAATACAAAAAACAAAAAAAAATACTCTGAATAGATTAAAAAAAAAAACAGCCTTCCTTGTCTTTTTTCACCACTGGTAATTAATGCCTTTTGAAAAATTGCGAGGAAACAAGAACCATCCGCCTCCCTGGACGATCAATTAGCAGATCTCTCTTGTTTGACAATAGATGCTACATTTATATTTACCTCACCGAGTCTACAGAGGTAATAATAATGATCTGCCTCGTTTGATTCCTGATGCAACAAACAAATGTTACATAACAGGCGGTTACGATATACAAATATACAATATGCAATGAATAGTGTATATTATTATAACATATATTACGGTGTGGTCTAAGGGTCTAAGGTTAGGATGTGAATATGATACAGACGATCTCGTAACAAGGAGACTACGATACATATGTTCACATAAGAATTAATGTTATGTAGATGGTCGAATAAGAATATATTACATATGCTCACATACCAATGAATATGATAGTTATGCTCACATAAGAATTCATGTCACGCATATGATCACATAAGAATATTATACATATGATCACATACCAGTGACTATGATACTTATGATCACATAAGAATGGATATAATACAAAGGATCACATAACAATGAATATGATAAATAAAACCTTTGTGGAAATTTACTTAGTTTGATTTTCTAACTTGCTACTTTCCTCTGTACTCCCCAGAGAGCCGCGTGATTTCCGCGATGCCGCGTTTGAAACCATTCACTTTCAGGATGTGGAACTCTCTTTGTTCATCTAGTTAGGATGAACCAGGGTAGGTTTGGGCCAACCGAAACAGACAAATGGCATGAAACAGGAACTGGTAACGAAGGAGATATTGAAGACATTTTGGAAGCGATTGACTCGAAGCGACCAACGTGTCTGGTTCTTGAGTACTACTTTCAATTCTATTATTCCTGAAGATGTTTGGCACTGAACGCGAAAGGACAACGATACCCAATAAGCCAGGTTTCTCGAGGAACAATGTGATAAGCGAGGGAATAAGAGGAAACAATAAATAACAGAGAAGACTATACAAAAGCTTCCTCGTGGTGAGAAATTTGGAAAAAAAAACAAAAAAAAAAAAAACAAGTAAAACATGCACTTCGGCGCAATCGAGTTTTCTGTACATCGTATAATCAAGGCCACCGAAAACAGATTTATCTTTCGGTGGTCTTGTTATAATGCTGTATGAGCCGCGGCCGTGAAACTTTAAGCACGGCCCTATGGTGGCCTGTCCTACATCGTTGCAAGATGCCCGACTATGACTAACTTTAAATTTAAATATAATAAAAACTACTAAGGCTAGAGGGTTGCAATTTGGTATGTTTGATGATTGGAGGGTGGATGATCGACGTGCCAATTTGCAGCCCTCTAGCCTCAGTAGTTTCTAAGATCTGAGGGCGGACGGGCGGACGGACAGACAAAAAGCCATCTTTGAAATAACGCTAAAAGTAGGACAGAAAACAACATTTTTTGGGGGGCGGGGGATGAGCTATGAAAATAGGAAAAGCCTGGAAACGCCCACACGCCCATGTGTGCCTCTCCTTCGTCTAATCCTACGTGACCGAGGGACGCCCTTTCCAGGCTCCCTTGTTCCAGAAGAGGAGCCCTGGAAGCGACAAGGACGTCGATAACCCGGCAACAACGGATGATCCTAATCGCGCTGCGTCGCGGATCGAGAGTCGAGTTTATTCTTATTTCGCTGATTCATATTTCAGGACTCTGCTCAGCGGAGCTCAGCCCTCCACCAGGTTCCAAAGGTCAGGGTTGCCACTGGATAATAATAACTGAGAGAGAGAGAGAGAGAGAGAGAGAGAGAGAGAGAGAGAGATCTAATCCCAGGACAAGGCTTTAGATTAGTGGCATTAGACCTACAACTGAAATATTTTTTGCTGCGGAAATAAAAACTACTTTTTTTTTTATCTCCTACCGGAGGATAAATTCCCTAACACACCTCCTTTCACAATGGACAAGTCCTTCATGAAATCCTGTAGTAGAAAGTAGTCATTCATGTTCCTTAAGCCCATGAAGCAGCCCTGTCTTGGCAGTGAGTCCTTCACTTCTCCTGTCGTGGGGCCGAGGATTTCGCACCCTCCTGTGGCAGGAACAAAAGTCCTTCACTTCTCCTGTTTTCACAGCCTCCTGTGGCAGGAACAAAAGTCCTTTACTTCTCCTGTTTTCACAGCCTCCTGTGGCAGGAACAAAAGTCCTTCACTTCTCCTGTTTTTTGTTCACAGCCCCCTTTCCCTGGTGGCAGGAACAAAACAAGTCCCTTTAACTTCTCCTGTTTTCAACAGCCTCCTGTTGGCAGGAACAAAGTCCTTCATCACACTTCTCCTGTTTTTCAACAGCCTCTCCTGTGGAGGAACAAAAGTCCTTTCACTTCTCCTTTGTTTTCACAGCCTCCTGTGGCAGGAACAAAAGTCCTTTACTTTCTCCTTGTTTTCACCTTTAGCCACCTCCTGTGGCAGGATCAAAAGTCCTTCACTTCTCCTGTTTTCACAGCCTCCTGTGGCAGAACAAAAGTCCTTTACTTCTCCTGTTTTCACAGCCTCCTGTGGCAGGAACAAAAGTCCTTCACTTCTGTTTTCACAGCCTCCTGTGGCAGGAGCAAAAGTCCTTCACTTCTCCTGTTTTTCACAGCCTCTGTGGCAGGATCAAAAGTCCTTCACTTCTCCTGTCGTGTGGATAAGGATTTCGCACCCTCCTGTGGCAGGAACAAAGGTCCTTCACTTCTCCTGTCGTGTGGATAAGGAATTTAGTGTAGAAATTCCTTCTTTTCCTCGCGTCGCAAAGAGAAAGGGGCCAGTCCTACATGCTCCCGACGAACTCCACAACCTCAGGGCTCCATCTTTGACGTGGGGCACGTGGCCTGGAGGCAGACGAGGCTCCCGAAGAAGAGGAAGACGAGTACAAGGGGATCACAGGTCTCTGTGAGGTCGTCGGCCAAAACAAACATCCTCGACGGAGGCTTTATTTATAAACAAGCCACACTCCTGCCTCTTCTGCATGACCCTCTACCACCCACCAGTCTCTCTGCTTGCAGTGATGTGCACAGAGAGAGAGAGAGAGAGAGAGAGAGAGAGAGAGAGAGAGAGAGAGAGAGAGAGAGAGAGAGAGAGAGAGAGAGAGAGGGGGGGGTGATGATTGCTAGCATAATAATTTGACTACCCATCTGTCTTTGTATTCGAAGGCTACTGCCACCTTTCATGCTCTCTCTGTATCTCTCTCTCTCAACGGAGTCCTCAGTAGTCCTACAGGACTCGCCCGGAGGATCTGGTCTCGTACCCCAGGATGAAGGCGAAACGGCAAAAGCGTCCAAGAAGTTGGACAGTTAAGTAGGCAAAGGCGTTTTGTCAATATTAATGCAGTAGTAGTAGTTATAATAATAATAATATGCAGTGCTAAGTATAATTATAATTACATATAATAAATTATAAGCATTTAACTTTAAATAATAATAATAATAATAATAATAATAATAATAATAATAATAGTAATAATAATAGGCAGTGATACTCTGGTATAGAACGTAACTAGAATTAAGATATAATTATAATTAGCTATAACAAATTATAAGCATTTTATTTACAATAATAATAATAATAATAATAATAATAATAATAATAATATGAAGTGATACTCTGATATTGAACATATCTTAAATTAAGTATAATTATAATTAGCTATAATAAATTATAAGCATTATATTTACAATAATAATAATAATTAATAATAATAATAATAATAATAATAATAATAATAATAATAATAATAATAATAATATATCGCTGAGAATTCCCCACTAAAATCTCTGACGCTCTAATTTTAACATAATGCGGAACACGGTCAGGCCCACCCACGGGTGCTTGTGGGTGAACGGGTGGGGAGTAATGGGGTGTGGGTGGGGTATTTGTGTGTGTGTGTGGGTGTGGGGGTGGGAGATGGGTTGTACCGGTGTGGTTGACCGATCGACCAATCACCGTGCAAGGCGGAGAGGAAGTCGACAGCCCATTGGCTGGCCATTATCAAATGGAGGACGTTTGGTATTCTCGAGGGGCGGAGACATTCCTTCCCAGATGGAGAGTCACGCCTTTCCAGGGAGTTTTTTTTTTTCTTCTTTTCGCGCTACCTCGTCGAGGCCAATTTAACCTCCTCGAGGTCAATTTTACCTCCTCGAGGTCAGTTTTAACTAATCGAGGTAAATTTCACCTCCTCAAAGTCAGTTTTACTTCGGGGTCAATTTTACCTTTTCGAGGTCAGTTTTAATTAATCGAGGTAAATTTCACCTCCTCAAAGTCAGTTTTACTTCGGGGACAATTTTACCTCCTCGAGGTCGGTTTTACTCAATCAATGTCAATTTTACCTCCTCGGAGTCAGTTTTATTTCGAGGTCAATTTTACTTCGTCATAAGGGCCACTTTTTTCTCTGAGGTCAATTTCACCTCCTCGAGGTCAGTTTTACTCCAATGGTGGACAATTTTTATCTCGTAAAGGCAAAATTGACCTCACGGACATCAATTCCATCAAGTACAAGCCAACCTTATCTCGTTGAGGCCAAATTTACCCAGCCGAAGCTGATTTTACCTCATCGAGGTCGAAGTTACCTCTTACAACCCAATTTTATCCAACCAAAGACAAATTTGCCTCATGTAAGCCAAATTTTACCTCATCGAGGCCTATTTTACCTCTTCCGGTCAAATTTACCTTCCTAGGCTAATTTTACCTTGTCGAGCCAAATCTTACCTCGTAGAGGTCCATTTTACCTCGTAGAATCTAATTACCTCATCGACCCAATTCTTATCTCGTCTAGGCCAATCTATACCTCGTAGAGTCTCATTTCTCCTCATCGAGGCGGATCTTTTACCTCACAGAGGTTACTCTAATGACTATCTTATGACTTTTCACGAAGTAAATTTTGGTCATAATTTTAAAGGGAACCGGTTGGCAGGACCGAATCCATAGGTCCTCAATAGGTCTAATGTTCTCATATGAGGTGTATCACATTTCTAAAGTATCACATATAAATATCAGTGATCTTGATTATTATTATTATTATTATTATTATTATTATTCTTATTATTATTATTATTTTATTATTATATTATTATATCTTTTTTTTTTTTTTTTTTTTTTTTGCTCTATCACAGTCCTCCAATTCGACTGGGTGGTATTTATAGTGTGGGGTTCCGGGTTGCCTCCCTCCTTAGGAGTCCATCACTTTTCTTACTATGTGCGCCGTTTCTAGGATCACAACTCTTCTGCATGAGTCCTGGAGCTATTTCAGCCTCTAGTTTTTCCAGATTCCTTATTATTATTATTATTATTATTATTATTATTATTATTATTATTATTATTCAGAAGATGAACCCTATTCGTATGGAACAAGCCCACCAAAGGGGCCACTGACTTGAAATTCAGGCATCCAAAGAATATTATGGTTTTCATTAGGATCATTAAGAAGTCAGGAGGAGGTCAAGTGAAATACAGAAAGAGGAAATCCCACTTATTAAAATTTTATTTTTTTAAAAATATAAATAGCTAAAATGCAAGAACAGTATTAGGGTAACAATACATTGCAGTTTCGCTTGAACTTCAGAAGTGCCAACAGCACGACATAGAACGTTGAACTTCAGAAGTGCCAACAGCACGACATAGAACGACAACAATGTCGAATGTCTCGCCATGTTAAGTCACACACTTTATGAACAAAGCAAGGGAAACAAAGTCTCCAGGTACAATAACACACTAACAAATAGAAATGAAACAAATAAGATAAAATAATGCAGCGGTACACAGAGAGAGGTGTAAGATTGAGAAAATGAAATAAAAAAAAACAAAGGGACTTCAAACAAGCAAAGCATCAAAAATAGCACCAGATTTGGATGCCGAAACAAAAACAAACAAATGACACACAATAACGCATAAGAAAAATAAGGCGGACAAACAAAGTAAACAAAGGCGATAATGAAAAACAAACTCACACGCTTTTCACCCACTGCGCAAGCGCGCTCGCTAACGAACGCGGAGGAGGGCAGAGAGAGAGAGAGAGAGAGAGAGAGAAAAAAGTATGTAAGGGGGGCGAAGGTAAGCCCATTTGGACCCTTCTTGAAAGCTTTGTGTAAATAAATGATGTTGCTTTTTTGGACGTTTTTCAATGCACGACAACTCGGGGCATACTGTCGTGTTGGTGTAGGCAACGACGAGGCACCGCTGTTTCTATGGATGGAGAGAGAGAGAGAGAGAGAGAGAGAGAGAGAGAGAATTATCGAGTACTTATATATATATATATATATATATATATATATATATATATATTCATATTCTCTCTCTCTCTCTCTCTCTCTCTCTCTCTCTCTCTCTCTCTCTCTCTCTCTATATATATATATATATATTATTATATATATAATTTTTTTTCTCTATGTATATAGTCCAAGGTCTATTTTATGCATATACATACGTGCATATATACATACATAATACATACACACATATATTATATTCATACATATATATACATACATATATTCATATATGTATACATATACTAACACATAAACATTCACACATGTACGTGTGTATTCATATACATTAACACACACACATACGCAAACAAACTTCACACCACAATGAGAAAAATCATCATCGAGAGAAAAAAAATGTAAAAAAAAAAAAAAAAAATTGTAAAATCCTGCCAAACCACAGATCAAATTACCCGCAGATATTCGAAGCCGGAGACTTCCTCACTTCGACCTGCATTCAATCAAGAAGCATAATTAGGAAGGCGGAGAAAAAGGGGGGAAAAAATCGAGGTCCAATATGTTTATCTTAAATGACTTTCGCAGAGGAGAGATCCCCGCTATTATTAATGAGAGGAAATGAACGAGATTTGTATCTCTTGATTGATATCAGGCGAAAGGACGCAGAGTCTAATAATAAAATATAATATTTATTCGAGCTAGAATGGTTTACCCTTCCGTCGTCATTTTTTTCTGGTGATCCTTAATCAGTTTCGATGTTATTATCGGTATTTTTAAGTCTTCTGATCATTTATCAGTCCTGATCTAGTTATTATCGTCAGTTCCTCTGTTTCCTTGAGACTTAAACAACAAATGAAAATAGGAATTGCACAAAAACAGATTACAATTCGTTCTTTTAATTAATGTTGCAACGTGGAACTCTTCCCAAACCCGGCACATTTTATCTCCGGGGATTAAAAAATAAAAAAATAATCTTTTCGTCTTGATCAGTGAAAGCAAATTTGGAGTGAAAAAAAAAACAGGTTAATGGGAGACAATTTTACAACAGAAAAAAGTAGTTAATGAAAAACTGTTTATTTGGATGGACAAATGGGAATCTGCAGTTTAAAATGAAGTTTCTGGTTGATAATAATAAGTGGTTAATAGAAACTGGTTAATGAGATATATCTGTTTAAAGAAAACTGGGCAATAAGAACAAAACTGTTTAAGGAAAAGTGGTTCATAAAGAAACTGTTTAAAGAAAACTGGTTTATAAGAATAAAGTAAAAAAAATCTGGTTAATAAGAAAAAGACTGTTTTAAACGGAAACAACTGGATCAGAAAAAAAAAAAAGAAAAATGTGTTTTAAAAAAAAGAAAACTGGTTGATAAAAAAACATTTAAAAGAAAACTGCTTTATAAGAAAATATTTTTTTCAAAGAACTGGCTATTAAGCAAAAAACTATTTAAATAAAACTGTTTGACAAAAGAAAAGGGTTTAAAGAAAACTGGCTAATAAGCAAAATAAGTTTAAATAAATCTGGTTAATAAGAAAAACCTGTTTAAAGAAAACTGGTTAAAAAGCAAAACCTTGTTTAAAGAAAACTGGTTTATAAGAATAAAACTGTTTAAAGAGAACTGGTTAATAAGAAAAAACGTTGAAAGAAAACTGGTTAATAAGAACAAAATGTTGAAAGAAAACTGGTTAATAAGAACAAAATGTTTAAAGGAAATTGGTTAACAAAAAAAAAAACTGTTTAGAGAAAACTGGTTCATAAGAAAAACTGTTTAAAGAAAACTGGTTAATAAGAACAAAACTGATAAGAAAACCTGTCTAATTGGAGCACAACTCGCTGGTTAATAAGGGAAACTGAGCAGCTGATTAGAGAAAACTTTAATGCTTATCATGGAAAAGTTTACTGGTTAAGGAAAACGTCCACTGGTTAACAAACAATTAATTGTTTAACCAAGAAGGAAAATGGTAACTGGTTATTCACTAAAATATTTTCTGCTGATCATAATAAGCTTATTGGCTTAAAAAAAAGACGTCTGATGCATCAAGAGAGGTGTACTAACTAACATTTATTATAATAGACATTATTGTTTACAAAAGCTTTACTGGTTACCAGGAAAAAGAATGTTATCTGAGAGAAAGGAGATTATTTGCTCCCTGTACAGGTTACTGTTTAAGAAAAAAATGGCTTTAAGTGTAATCAGGTTACAAAAAAAAAAAGACTATTGATATGTCAAGTTTAAGATTTTACTCGTTAACAAGTACAGTGGTGAATAAGAATAAGCCAACTGGTTAAAAATAAACGCTTAACTGGTTAAAAATAAAAGATTTACTAGTCAATGGAAACACAACACTGCCCAATACCTACGTGAATTTTTACTACATATAAAAATACAAACGTATGCACAGGCGTATTTATGAGAAGTACGAATTCATGATCACATGCATATGATACATCCATACACAAGTATGCATATATCATGATAAACTTCATACATTTGTAAATACATGCATCCATCGGATTATTTCTAAACGAATTTTATTGATATACAAAATCGTCACTTGATTTATATACCTATTATTTTCATTTATCAATGATTCTCTCTCTCTCTCTCTCTCTCTCTCCTCTCTCTCTCTCTCTCTCTCTCTCTCTCTCTCTCTCTCTATATATATATATATATATATATATATATATATATATCATATATATATATATATATTCGGCTTAATGCATTAGTTTAAATAATAATAATAATAATAATAATAATAATAATAATAATAATAATAATAATAATAATAATAATAATAATAGTTTTTGTGCAAATTATTCCTGAAAGTAGAAACCAGAGAGAAGATGACAGAAACAAGACACATGACAAAAGACAATAAACCAATCAGAAAACAGAACCACAGACAGAAACTGACAAAAGACAATCAACCAATCAGAAAACAGAACCACAGATAGAAAATGACAGAAGGGAATCAGCCATGACGAAATACGATCAACCAATCAGAAAACAAGAGACCCAGACAGAAGATGACAGAAGGGGACTCAGCCAATCAGAAAACACAAACAAAGGCAGGCGACGACAAAAGCTAATGAGATTTCTAAATTAGCATTTAATTACATGTAAGCTACGTATCTCCCATTATCATAACTCTCCAACTTTTGGGGGTTCCCACCAACAGAAACCAATTACAAGTTTGGTGGGGGGGGGAGGTGGGGGGGGGTGGGGAGGGTGTTGGTGATCTATGGGGGGGAGAGGAGGACAATTCCACTTGATGCTTTCAAGATACTTTATCCTTTTGTGTTTCTAGCAAAATCCAGAGGTGGAGGAAGGATTCCTGGATTCTTGGACAGAGAGAGAGAGAGAGAGAGAGAGAGAGAGAGAGAGAGAGAGAGGAGAGATTTTTCACAAACAACTGCAACAACTAAGAGAGAGATTTTCACTTACACTTTATAATATGAGAGAGAGAGAGAGAGAGAGAGAGAGAGAGAGAGAGAGAGAGAGGTATCAACTGGCAGTACGTGAAAAGGAGAAACAATGCTGGGAGCCATATCCACAGAGAGAGAGAGAGAGAGAGAGAGAGAGAGAGAGAGAGAGAGAGAGAGAGAGAGACCACTACAATACCAGAGACAAAGCAGTTTCCTTGCGGGGAAAATATTCCGTTGATTAACGTTTTTCTTCCCTCAAACAAAGAACAACTACGGCTCCCTCGATCACTAACCAACAACAACAACAACATCAGGAAGAGGAGGAGGAGGAGGAGGAGGATAAGGGGGTAGGGGTGTGGAGGTAGGTAGACGGAAGAATGGAATTGTGAGTGAGCCAGTTATCAGACCAAAACCCCTTCTCTTTCCCATTGCGAGATGAGGCCGTGTGATACTCGTGGCATCTGACAACAAATGAAAAAAAAAATAACAAACAAAAAAGAATAGGTTGGAGAATCCTTTGAAGACCAACGGATATTTGGGGATTACCCTTCGTCCCCTAACCCCACCACCCCCCCCCAACCCCCGCCCCACAAACGCGAGGATGGAACTATAGCCCCCGGTACACTGCTGGAAAAAGTATGAAGCTTCACATGACCACAGGTACACATCCAGCCAAGAGCAACTTGGTTCTGGAATCCTGGAATACCTCCTGACAGGGCAACACATGATGCTCCTTTGATACGCCTCCCAAGGACTACTTCTCCTCCGGAATCCTGCGATTCCTCTGATTCCTGGGTAGGATACCGCTTGAGAAAACGATTCGCGGGGCAGCAAAAGGCATCCTTATACTGTCATCCTATAGTACATTCACATTAACCGTGCATCTGATATCAAGGCCAGTCCCTTACGACGTTCCTGATTGGCTGTTGATAAGCTAATCACAGGGCTGGAAACTCTCAGTCTCTAGAGAGAGTTCACATAAGCAGGATGTATGTTCCATCTCTCCTGAGGGATACGTCTTCCAAAAGTATCTCTCAGGAGAGGTGGAACATGCATCCTGCCTATGTGAACTCTCTCAAGAGACTGAGAGTGTAAGGGACGGGCCTAGACATCAGATGCACGGTTGATGTGAATCTACTATAGCTACAACAGAAATAGCCAACATCACAACGGGTTTGGGTATCTGTGACATAATCTTTCTTTTCAGTTTATTTTTTGTGAGCTTGATGGTGTGTGCTGCTTGTCATGACTCCCCAGCCCTCGCGATCCCCTATCTAACCTGTCCCTACCTGGTGCGGACAAACAGGTTTGCAGGAGGAAGGTGGATGTGTTATTCTACCTACCTACCCGATCCACTACCTACCCAATCCCAGTGGGGCGGACAAACAGGTTAGCAGGAGGAGGGTGGATGTGTTATTCTACCTACCTACCCGATACGCTACCTACCCAATCTCAGTGGGGCGGACTAACAGATTAGCAGGAGGAGGGTGGATGTGTCATGTCTACCCTACCTACCCGATCCGCTACCTACCCAATCCCAGTGGGGTGGACAAACAGGTTAGCAGGAGGAGGGGGGATGTGTCATGTCTACCCTACCTACCCGATCCCCTACCTACCTCGCCGCCACCCGGGGCGGATAAACAAAACAGCTCCACTCCATTTTTGGAACCCAGTTATCAAGTTCATAGGAAATAAGACCCAAGTAAACAAGCGAAAAGCCTGTGAGATAATCTGCACAAAGGAGGGAGTGAGAGCACTCACACGCTTGAGAGAGAGAGAGAGAGAGAGAGAGAGAGAGTGAGAGAAGTCAAAAGAAGCTTATTTATACCTTTCAGAGACGAGAGGGAAAGATCCGATTGTGTTAACAAGGTGATCGGATTTCCTTATTATTATTATTATTATTATTATTATTATTATTATTATTATTATTATTATTTTATTATTATTATCATTATTCATTATTATTGTTTATTATTATTTTATTTATTTTTTTTTTTTTTTGTTTTTTTTTGCTTTATCACAGTCCTCCAATTCGACTGGGCGGCATTTATAGTGTGGGGGTTACCGGGTTGCATCCTGCCTCCTTAGGAGTCCATCAATATTTTATATTATTATTATTATTATTATTATTATTATTATTATTATTATTATTATTTATTATTATTATTATTATTACGGGGAGTAATAAAAGACTTGAAGGTAACCCACGCCACATTATCATACAGCAATAAAATTCAGTCATTCAGTTATTATTATTATTATTATTATTATTATTATTATTATTATTATTATTATTATTTTACTACTGTTTATATTATCTGGGCCAAAAATTCCAGTATATCTAAATTATTCTTTATTCAATAATAATAATATTTATTATTATTATTATTATTATTATTATTATTATTATTATTATTATTATTATTAATTGGAACCAGTAACAAATCTGTTTATCTTTAATCTAATACTTTTATGAAGAAAAATTATAATATACTTATGACAATAATACAAGTAAGATGATAACACTAATAAGAAAACTAAGAATCTCTCTCTCTCTCTCTCTCTCTCTCTCTCTCTCTCTCTCTCTCTCGATCTCTCTCGTCTCTCTCCCTCCCTCAATCCTCAAGTCAAGTAGCGCATGGGCTTATTTCTTTACAAGGTTTTAAACCCCAGTAGCCCTAAGTATTCATATGTATATACATATATATATATGTATACACACACACACACACACACACACACACACACATATATATATATATATATATATATATATATATATATATATATACATAAGCAGAACATCATTAACAACTTAAACATAATTAATTAATTTTTTCCACGTGAAAATCAGAGGGCCTCGACAAGGCAGTAATATAATAATAATAATAATAATAATAATAATAATAATAACAATAATAATCTAATTACTCACATCTGTTTCATGTCTTAACCTGCGAATTAGCACGTGGTACTTAGTCAACTTGTGTGGGTTGCAATCTGGATAGAGAGTCATGGGCCTCGCAGCCTCATTCCAAAAATCCTGGGCATAATTATTTAAGGACATCAGCTATATAAAGGTAAGGTAGACAGGTTAAGAAAGGCGCAGCGCTTTGCTCTCTTTACCTAGGTCCGTTGAAAAACGATCCCAACCCACCGCCAAGCGACGTTTCTGTGGGGGGATGGATGTAGGGCTCGCAGCCTCACCTCTCAAAACTTGGAGAGAGAAAACGGAAGACTTTCTTCCCGTGGGGAATGATTGATAGGATCAGTCAGTAATACCGAAGAAAGTAAGACGTGTTTTTGGTTGGTTTCAGGGGCAGGGGGCTGAGCGAGTGTGAGGGAGGGGAAGGAGATGGATGGGTGACCTCAGGGGTGTATGGGGGTGAGGGGTATGGGGGTGGGATGATGGTGGGGGGGGGAGCATATTGCTGTAATGGTAGATTGCTCTGCTTGCAGTGAAGGGAAGCAATAAGAGGAATGGACGATGCAGGCCAGGTGGGTAGGCAGATGATGGCCTGAATAGGAGAGAGAGAGAGAGAGAGAGAGAGAGAGAGAGAGAGAGAGAGATGTGTGCTACAGGGAGAGAAAGAGAGACTGAAGGGGGAGGGAGGAGGAGGAGGAGGAGGAGGCTGAGGATGAGGAGGGAAGTTGTGACATCTTTTGTGCACACGTCAGGAGCTGCTAAGGAGGGAAGAGAGAGATGTCTGGGATAGAGAGAGAGTGAGAGAGAGAGAGAGAGAGAGTGAGAGTGAGAGAGCGAGAGAGATAGATGAGAGGGTGGTGGGTGAAATGGAGGGGAGGAGGAGGGAGCAGTAGTAGCCCCCTCCAAAAATCCTCCGGGTTGGGAGGGACTCCCCGCCCCCCTACCCCCCCCTCCCCCCCCCTCGGTCTGCCACAATCATGTCCCACAAAAGGCGAACAATTTTCCTTCGTGAGACTTGTCTTGGGGCCAACGGAAAACATGAAAATAGTAAGGATTTCTCTAATGGATATGAAGCCAGTGCCACTCCAGAGGGGAGAGGGGGGAGGGGGGAGGGGAGGGGGGAGGGGAGGGAGGGAGGGAGGAGCAGGGTGGGAGGGAGTAGGAGGGAGCAGGGAGGAAAAAAGAAAGGTGGTTTGGCCCCAGGTAGTGAAGGTGATAGGCGTTTGAGCGTAGTGGGAAATGGAAAGAGTAAAAGCAGAGGTAATGATGACAAAAAGGTCTTGGAAGGGGGAGGGGGAAAGGAGCCCCGAGGGGGGGAGTGACCCCAGAGGGGGGGGGGGTAGGGGGGGGGTCGAGTGACCCAAAGCAAGGGAAAGGAAGGAGGAGGTGTGGGAGGGGTTGAAAATGAAAATGAATCGAAAAATAAAGCCCAAGATCGGAAATTCGAAATGAGGTCTTTGCAATTTTGTTCCTGGAAGTTGCTAATGTTCCTCTCTGGCTGGGTGTTCCTACTTCGAATGCTACTGTTCCTTGGCCGGGAAAGACTGGCTAAGTAGCGGAGGGAAGGGCCAGCAGCTCTTGAGGGAGTAAACACCTGTGTTACCAGAGAGAGAGAGAGAGAGAGAGAGAGAGAGAGAGAGAAGAGAGAGAGAGAGAGGCAGTCACTGCTTTATCACGCCACAGAATAAAAAGGTGTTGCAATGAAGTGTCATTATAAAAATTGCTTATCAACAATTTAATGATTTAACTTTGTGATATCAAAAGGTTATAAATCTCATAATGCTGAAACTGTGGTTATAATATAAGGCTAAAATTGTGACATCGTGATGGGTTATAGAGGTGTTATAAAACAACTACTTAATGCTGAAAGAAACGTGAGTTCGAGCATCTATAAAGTGAAGATGATAAATAAGCAATTGTTGAGTTATCGATATTGCAAAAAAAAGAAAAAAAGAGAGAGAGAATAAAGACAAGATTGACCATATGACTGAAAGTCATGATTCTGCCATATTACAAAAAAGCTACATCCTCCCATATTGCATA
This sequence comes from Macrobrachium nipponense, assembly GCF_015104395.2. Classification (NCBI taxonomy): domain Eukaryota; kingdom Metazoa; phylum Arthropoda; class Malacostraca; order Decapoda; family Palaemonidae; genus Macrobrachium; species Macrobrachium nipponense. The sequence goes on along the minus strand of NC_061095.1, from coordinate 47,375,877 downwards.
AGGGCTATATCCAGTCATGCTGCAAAAAGGTCTGTATCCTGCCATATTGCAAACAGGCTATATTCTAACATATTGCAAAATGGCTATCCGGTCGTATAGCATAAAGGTTGTATCCTGCTATATTGCAAAAAGGCTAATCCTTTCATATTGCAAAAAAGTTATGTACTGGCCATTTGCAAAAAGGGCTACATCCTTCCATATTACAAAAGGGCTACATCCTTTCATGTGGAAAATAGGCTATATATATGTATATATATATATATACTATATATATATATATATATATATATATATATATATATATACATACATACTATATATATATATATATATACTGTCATTTTGCAAAAAAAAAAAATGATATATCCCTCCACTTTGCAAAAAGGCTATATCCTTCCATTTTTCAAAAAGTATATATCCTTCCATTGTGCAAAAAAGCATATATACTCCCAAAATGGCTATATCCTGCAATATTGCACAAATGCTATAAACTGACAAGTTGCAAAATATCTAAATTCTGCCAAACGGCCAAAAAGGTGTATCCTACCATAGAGCAAAAAGACACTTCTACGATGAGTGATGGAACTTCAGGTATCCAGGTCCCACTTCTAAGAAGAATGAAACTGTACTAGGGTCCTACTCGAATTCTGGGGAGGTCACACTCGAAACTGAGGCGATCCCGGCCTCTCGAGGCTGACCACCAATCAGACAGGTCCTTCTCGAAGGTCCTCGTCAAACCCCGAGGCGGTAAAACTCAAGATTTAAGCGCTTTTCAAATCACGTGTCTCATCGAGTGTCGTCTATACGCGTTGTGTGTGTGCGTGTGTGTGTATATATATATATATATATATATATATATATATATATATATATATATATATATATATATATAGTTATATATATATATATATATATATATATACTATATATATATATATATATATATATATATATATATATATACACTTATATATTTATATACTATAAATATAAAACGTGAATAGGGAGAATGACAGCCATCGCAGTATTGGAATATCCAGCACTCTGTGACGACAAACAAAAATGGAAAACGAAGGATATCTAGCGCAGAGAGAGAGAGAGAGAGAGAGAGAGAGAGAGAGAGAGAGAGAGAGAGAGAGAGAGAGAGAGAGGGCGCAGAGCACGACTGAGTGGACGGGGATTGGGAAATATAATACGTTTGTCTTCTCTCTCTCTCTCTCTCTCTCACCGTCCGTCGAGCAAGTTGATTACTGTGGGTAATGAGTGGGAAATGGAATACCGCCTGTGATTACTTCCCTTTCATTTCTCTACACACACACAGAGGCCACGAAGAGGAGAGAGAGAGGAGAGAGAGAGAGAGAGAGAGAGAGAGAGAGAGGACGATGAGAGAGAGAGAGAGAGAGAGAGAGAGAAAGAGAAATTTGACTCCTGTAAGGCACACTAAAAGCGAGGAGGTCTAATAGCTCCCAGCCTAAGGCCCTTGGATGATGGGCGCAATCATGGTACTTTTACCGATGCCCCGTTCACGGGGAGAGAGGTCCTTGGGGAAAATTAGCCGGGTAACGGCTGCTGACATCAGAGAGAGAGAGAGAGAGAGAGAGAGAGAGAGAGAGAGAGAGAGAGAGAGAGAGAGAGGTACAGAAAACAAGAGGAGAATTGTTCCACTGTGGATGTTCCACATGACTTAACATGGAGTCAATTGATGCTAAATGAGACGTGTGTGTGTGTGTGTGTGTGAGAGAGAGAGAGAGAGAGAGAGAGAGAGAGAGAGAGAGAGAGAGAGAGAGAGATTAAATCTATACGCTTTATAATAATTAGAGAGTGAGAGAGGACGTTAATAAAGAAAGTCCTACAAGGAAGAAATAAAAGACAAGAGAGAGAGAGAGAGAGAGAGCAAACAGATCGATAAAAAGGGGAAACATTAATGAAGAAGGAAAAATCAGGTCAAGTGACGGGGGATGATGTCAATTGAAGGAGAGGAGAACCCAACAAAAGCGGAGGAGAGAGAGAGAGAGAGAGAGAGAGAGAGAGAGAGAGAGAGAAATATATTGCTTGAATGGAAATGGGAAGATATAACGAGGAATAGATATATTAGTGAGATACGAAGAGAGAGAAGAGCAACTATGGGATAAGGCCTCCTTACCGCTAAGTAGGAAGAAGAAGAAGATAGCAGACGGTTTGTTTACATTTGGTTTCGACCTTGGATTGCGTCATAGACGTTGCAAGGTCGTGGGCTACAGAGAAGAGGTTAGAGAACTATTCTGCAAAAGAACAAGGGGGGGGGGGGGGGGGAGAGCTATTCTTGGTGTGCGAACACGCGCGCTGAGATTTGAGAAAGTTTAAACATTTCCCTCGTCTTCCATGGAGCTGCAGAGTTACATCATATATTTTAGCCAGGTACCGTATAAAGAGGTTCCAGGCCAGGTCTGTTGCGTAGCTCTCAGCCAAAGGTGATAGATTGTCATCTCAAGAGTCATCTGCTTTTTTGGAATTTCTTTTCAATTACACCGCTTCGCTCTGAGTCACAGAACGTCAGTGATTCTTTGAAATCGTATCAGATGGGGAAGATTAAATATATATATATATATATATATATATATATATATATATATATAATATATATATATAGAGAGAGAGAGAGAGAGAGAGAGAGAGAGGAAGAGAGAGAGAGAGAGAAAAGAGAGAGAGAGAAAGAAAATTTAATGGACTCGTACTACCTACTCAGACTTTTAGCCCCTATCAGTATCCGTTCCCATAATCCTCTTCCCTTACTTCACCAACAAGTATCTCCCCACCCCGCCCCCTTTCCACAATATCCCCAATTCTAGCAAATATACCTCTCCCCATTTCCCCCTTACCCCTTACTGACACCCTTCTTCCTCTCATTAAAGTGCTGGATCTCTTTAAATACCAGAGACACGTGTAGGGAAGGTCTTCTCCAAAGGACGTCTCTCTCTCTCTCTCTCTCTCTCTCTCT
>NC_061095.1:47362900-47367900 GCF_015104395.2 Macrobrachium nipponense | reverse complement strand
AATGTACATATATTTAGTTTTAAAACTTTAAGGATAGCTTTCGGGAATCTGTTCGGTTCCCCTTATCAATCTGACACGTTGATATAGCGCTATATCAACGTGTCAGATTGAAAAGAGGAACCGAACAGATTCCCGAAAGCTATCCTTAAAGTTTTAAATCTAAATATATGTACATTTACATAACTGTGGATTTGTTTCTGCAGTTCCATCTTTCCTCTCACGGGACTCGCCTGCATTTTCGAAAATAATCTACGCACATAATTTTTGTGTAATCCTCTTAACGAACAGACTCAATAAAAATGAAAGGAAAAAATGGCTAAAATGCAATTCAAGTCAAGGCTCTTGGATGCCTGTAAATTTCATAAACGAGTTACCGCCGAGAAACACAATAAAGACGAAATTCCCGGAGAAGGAAGTGAAAGACCCGAGTGATATCCACTCAGAGCTTATTGGAAGACCATTCTGCTGGAAAGAATGCAGTCGTATGTAAACTGGGAAACCAGTGACCAAATGGTCTGGGAAGAAAATCTCCCGGCTACAATCACCTTGGGTTTCAATGGTCCTTCGTCCAAGTGTTTATAGAAAAAAATAATGGAGTGGGGTATTTTTTGTAAGTTTGCTTTTAGTGGCAGCACCCAGGTAGGTAGGGTGAAATATAATTCTGGAACGTTGTTGGTTGAAAGCCACGAGAGGTTATAATTCTGGCAGCGTTGGTGGGGGAATCGCGGGAAAGGTATTTGGAGATATTCTAATTTCTGATGAGGATAAGATGAGACCTTTCTCTGGAATGTTAATCTTGGTTTATTGAATAAATGGGGATATCTTAATACGTTTCCTTCTAATGACAACAAACAGAATTTTGAGGCGTTAAAAAAGAAACAGTTATGTATATCATACTCTATTTTGTTCAAATACAAAATAAGTTAACCTTTTTGTTTTTGAAAAAAAAAAAAAATACAGTATCATATACAAAGTTGTGGCTTTTTTTTTAATTCATCATCTCTTGTCACGGTACAGTGATACACCAAGGATAATTTTGTAGCTTGGGATATGATTGAAATAGGCTGGAAAGCTTACGGATTTGACTTTCTAACTTACGATGGGGATAAAATAAGACCCTTTTATTGACTGTAGATCATGAAATATTGTTTTGAATACAATTAAATCCTGAAGCTTGGCGATTAGGCCACAAAGGATTGTGAGCGTATTTCTAACAACATATCAAGATTCCCATTCAACAAAAGGGCCTTTTGCTATTGTTATCTTGAAAGAATGTGAATGTTGATAACAGTATTTATTCTAACTTGAGGAATAATAGTTTAAAAGAAACTTGTTTTATAATATGAAGTATGATTTTCAAAAATACTTGTTTTTTTTTTGAAGTAGTGACTCTGAAAAACAATTTTTTTTTTCTATTAAATAGTAACTTTTACGAACACATGCTTTATATGAAGTAGTGATTTTCAAGTAATGCTTTTCAGGTACACTTGGTTCTTTTATGAAGTAGTGATTTTAAAACAACTTGTGTTCTCTTAAGGAATGACTTTCAAAAACTGTTGTTTTTTATGATGTAATGAATTAAAAACATTTTTTTGTTAAGTAAAACATTTCATAAACACTTGTTTTTCATGAGGTAGTAGATTCAAAAACACTTGTTTTTTTTGTTAATTAATGCCTTTCAAAACCACATGTTTTTATGAAGTGATGAGTTCAAAAATACTTGTTTTTATGAAGTGCTTTTCGAAAATACTTGTTTTTATGAAGTATTTTTCGGAAATACTTGTTTTTATGAAGTGTTTTTCGGAAATACTTGTTTTTACGAAGTATTTTTCGGAAATACTTGTTTTTATGAAGTGTTTTTCGGAAATACTTGTTTTTACGAAGTATTTTTCGGAAATACTTGTTTTTATGAAGTGTTTTTCGAAAATATTTGTTTTTATGAAGTGTTTTTCAAAAATACTTGTTTTTATGAAGTGTTTTTCGAAAATACTTGTTTTTATGAAGTGCTTTTCAAAACAACTTGTTTATTTATGAAGTAATGAATTAAAAAATACTTAGTAATCTTACTTCATAAAAAAAAAAAAAAAAAAAAAAAAAACAAGCGTTATGTCTGTAAAACATCTCCAAACTTCATCCAGGCTCTAATAATAGCTACACATCGCAAATTCTAAATCACTCACCAGTAGTAGAAATAAAATAAATAAATAGATAAATAAAAAATAAAAAACAGACCGGAAAGAGCAAACAAGTGGCCCAGTGTTGTGTTTTGTTGGGCAAACCGATAAAACAAACTCTTTAATATTTCAATTAGGCGTCAATTAGTGAGCAACACAAGTCATTAACAGTTTAATTACCGAAAAACAGATGAACTAATTAAGGGCTATTTAATAACGACAGTTTTATCGCCTCTCCTCATTTTCTGCTGTTTCGGGAACGTTCTCTTTGCTCGATGGAATTCTACACGGTTCTGATTGAGATTTTTTCCATCACGTGTGTACACGGCAAGCTTACACAAACGCGCACGCGAGCACACACACATAAACACACACCTATATATATGTGTGTCTGTTTTTATAAATATCAATATTATATGTATACATTTATTGTTATCAGTAAAAACGGCTTTCACCTGATGGTTAAAGTTTTTTTTTTTTCTTTTTTTTTTTTACTAAGTTTTGGTACAAATTCTTTCCAGTTTTGGTGAACTTAATCTCTCTTTTTGCAATATGTTAGAAACTTCCACATGAGAATTCAAACTATTATTATTATTATTATTATTATTATTATTATTATTATTATTATTATTATTACTTATATTGCTACTACTACTACAATACTACTACTACTACTAACTTGTACCACTATTATTATTATTATTATTTATATTATTATTATTATTATTATCCAAGCGATGAACTCTATTCATATGGAACAACCTCACCAAGGGGATTACTGACTTGAAATTCAGGCTTCCAGAGAATATCAAGGCGCTCTTTAGGAAGAAGTAAAAGGAGGTAAAGAGAAATGCAGAAGGAAGAGATCCCACTTATTTAAAACAAATCATAATAAATAGATAAAAATATACTAAAATGTAAGAATAGTTTAAGGCAATATTGCACTGCATCTTCACTTGAAACTCAAAAGAAGTTGCAACTGCATTACTTAACAAATTTTTTTTAATTCATTACTTCATAAAAAACACGTGTTTTTGAGAGTCATTCCTTAAGAAAAAAAAAGTTGTTTTAAAATCACTACTTCATAAAAAAAATACAAGTGTTCTTGAAAAGCACTTCTTAACACACGAAACAGAAAAAGTGTTTTTAAAAATCACTGCTTCATATAAAGCATGTGTTCGTAAAAGTCACTACTTAATAAAAGAATAAAACAATTGTTTTTGAGTATCACTACTTCATAAAAAAACTAGTATTTTTGAAAATCATACTTCATATTATAAAACAAGTTTCTTTTAAACTATTCCACAGTCCCCCAACGGTGTGGGGAATAAAGGACCTCTGAACCGAGAACTGGGGTGCTAATGAACCAAATATTTCAGGCAATGGTGGAAACATTCACGCTTTCAAGCAACTATAATTTTCCAAAAACTTTAGGAAGAAAATATTTTCGCGGGTGAACAAAAATCTCATATTTCAACACGAGGGAGAATCATTTTTATTTCAACAGTTTTATTTCCATATAAAAAAAATACTCTTCTTCAACCCCAGGATGAAAATTTTTAACCATATGAAAAAAAGAGAATTTTTTTTTTTTTTATGAACGTCGATGAAAACATGAAGACAACACCTGATAATTGATCGTTCTATTTCTTGCCGCGTTCAACCAGCCACAACTCCAGTCTGTTATCGTCTTGTTTCGGTTTTTTGAACGCGACTTCGGGTTTTTTCTTCCCCGTGGGATTTTAATTTCCAATTTATATTCATAAGAGAGCGGCGTTATGGACACCCTAACCCCCAGTCTGCCCCTATCCCCTAACTTACCCTTACCCCTCCTCCCCATCAGCCTGGAGGTGGGAGGTCAAACGCACATACGAAAGAAACGAGTCAATTGGAGAAAGACATATGACTCATTTCGTGCTAAGAGATTGTGTGTGTGTGTATATATATATATATATATATATATATATATATATATATATATGATATATATATATATATATATATATATATATATATATATATATACATACCCTTAAACCTTGAAAGCAAAGTGGCATCCGCAAAAAAAAGAAGCTTGTCATGAAAATGAAGCACCAGCAAATTAAATCCAATATGGCCTCCCAAAATCAAAATGCCATTCCTGAGAATTCAAAATGGCCTCCACAAAATGTCTTAATGAAAATCAAAATGGCCTGCACAAGATGTCTTAATGAAAAATCAAAATGGCCTCCACCAGATGTCTTAATGAAAATCAAAATGCCATCAATAAAAATTGAAATACTGTTAAAAGCAATAATGGCCTCCAAAAATATCTTTTATGGAAATAAAATATATAGAAAAAGGAATTCAACATGGTCTCTCCAAAATCAAAATGTCGCCCACAAATCATTTAAAATAGCTTTGAAAATAAAAGTGACCTACCCAAAATTTCTCCTCACCAAAATAAAATAAATAAAAAATGAAATCCAGTCTGGACTGCCAAAAATCAGAATGGCACCTATATAAACTTCAAAACAGTTATGATAATCAGAATGTCCTAAATAAAATGTTTTGTGGAAAGTAAATATATAAAATAAAATTCAAAATGGCTTCCCCAAACCCAAAATGGCCTCTATTAACAAAAAGTAAAATAGCTCAAGAGAATCTTGAAGATATTGCTATTTCCAAAATGACCCATAAAATGAAATAGGAAAAGGAATGAGACAAATAGAGAGATATGCGAAGGATAAAAGAAGAGACTGAGGAAAAATACGGCACGAGGAGATAATAACAGGAGATGGAGAGAGAGACGCAAACAAGAGTGGAGTGTAGGAAACGGCAGAAATG
>NC_061095.1:47345400-47357900 GCF_015104395.2 Macrobrachium nipponense | reverse complement strand
TCCCAAAAATTCTGTGGCTTTGGATTTCATTCTCAGACTACGTTTTTTTTTTTTTTTTTTTTGTTTTTTTTTTTTTTTTTTTTTTTTAATTCATTACCATGCCTTCCCTCCCTACTTCTTTGTTCCTTTTTATAATGCCTAGTCGTGGGTACATGCCTGGAATGGAACGGAATATAGAAGTTAGGTCAAGCACTGGGATCTATGAGATCATTCAGCGCTGAACGGGAAACTGGGAGTGAGAGTAAAAGGGTTTGAAAGGTGTAACATGAGAGAAAACCTCACAGTTGCATTATTGTTAGGAGAGAGTGGATAGCAAGTTTCAAGAGAGAATATAAATGTAGGTACAGTAAAAGGAACGAAAGGGGTTGCAGCTAGGGGTCGAAGAGACGCCTGAGGGCACTAGCCACCTAATACTTAGATGCCAGGAATTGCCTTTCCATCGGCCTCAAGCTTCTTGGCTCACAGCCTATCAGTAGAAGTAACCCACTTTTGATGATATCTAAACACCACACTGACTCTTACGAATCCGACTAATTTCGTGGTCAGAGATAGAAAAAAAAAAAAAAAAAAAAAAAAGAGGGGGGGGGGGGGGGGGGGGGGATTCCTTCTAGGAAATCGAAAAATCACTTTCAGGAAGGAGGGGTAAATGGAGAGGCAGCAAAAAATCTTAATTATGAAGACGACAACTGATTAAATTTCTAAGAAAGGAAAAAAATGTCATTCCCACACTTTTTTTTTCTTCGTCGTTTTGTGTCCTGTTAATTTATAGAAGCTCTGAAGAATTTGCTAAAAAAAATTTGGATAGAATGGAAAAGGGAACGTTATACCCAAGACAAAAGTTCCAATCATTCTCAACCTTTTTGTCTGGTTTGGTCTGGTTACATTAGGTTACGTTGGGTTGGGTTGGCTGGGGTTGGGTTCGGTTGGGTTGGCTAGGGTTAGGTTAAGTTATGTTGGGTTGGGTTGGCCAGGGTTAGGTTAGGTTAGGTTATGTTGGGTTGGGTTGGCCAGGGTTAGGTTAGGTTAGGTTATGTTGGGTTGGGTTGGCTAGGTTAGGTTAGGTTAGGTTGGTTTACGTAAGGTTAGGTTAAGTTTGGCTGGGATGGGTTGGCTTATGTTAGGTTAGGTTTTGTTAGGTTGGGTTAGGGTCATGTTGGTTTATGTTAGGTTAGGTTTGGTTTCATTAGACTACATTAGGTCAAGCTTTGTAGGGTTAGCTAGGGTTAGGTTGGCTTATGTTAAGTTAGGGTTGATTAGGTCTGGTAAAGATAACTCAAGTTAGGTTAAATAAATTGTTCTGGTTAGGTTGACCAGAATGGTTTAGATTAGTCTAGGTCAGCAATGATAGGGTTAGGTTACATTGGCTGGGGTTAAGTTAGGTTAATTCAAGTTAGTATAGCTAAGGATAAGTTGGGTTAGCTTATGTGAGGTTTGATTAGGCATTAAAATAAAACTTTTTTGCATATTTCTAAGGGATAAGTCTGTCAGGTTACGTCTGGGTAGATCTGAGATTGACAGAAACAGTAACGTTATGCCAGAATAGTGATTAAATTATTATTATTATCATTATTATTAGGAAGGAGGCCTTCTCTGAGGGCAGTAGCATTGAAAATTATTGCTGTTTCAACGGCATTTAATTTCTATAGAATCTTCTCAATTCTTCTTATTATTTTTTCTAATCAGATGAGAAAAAGATAATAAGAAGAATCGAGAAGATTCTATATAAATTAAATGCCGTTGAAGCAACTCTCTTATTATTATTATTATTATTATTATTATTATTATTATTATTATTATTATTATTTATTATTATTATGCAGAAGATTGAACCCTATTCATATGAAACAAGCCCACTACAAGGGCCACTGACTTAAAATTCAACATTCCAAAGAATATGGTGTTCACTTGAAAGAAGTAAGGTAGATTAAGTCAGAACAATTAGTTTATGTAAGCTAAAGTTAAGATGAAGGATTATCTGAGGCCACGTCAGAAAATTCAAGTGTTGTTATCTGAGGTTAGGATAAGGATTAAAAAAAAATCCGAAAACAGAACATTCCACGTAATGTTCTCGCCTTACAGGGCAGGATTTGATTAGACAAATATCAATGACAAAACCAACAAATCCGAAGGGAAGAGATGCTCCCACGTCTCGCTCCCTGTTTCCACAACTTCCTCAGACTGTCTTTTCCCTTTTTAATCTCTTATAGCTGCGTATAAGCCGTATTTATTGCTGCCCACACCCATAAACTTAATTAGTTCCGCTCCTGATCATCACTCGTTGAAGGGAGGATTCCAACAGTGCTCTCTCTCTCTCTCTCTCTCTCTCTCTCTCTCTCTCTATCTCTCTCTCTCTCTCTCTCTCGAGCAGACCGTTAGTATGTCGTTCTAGGAACAGAGAGAGAGAGAGAGAGAGAGAGAGAGAGAGAGGAGAGATGAGAGAGAGAGAGAGAGAGTTTTTCTGAGATATTTCGGCTACCTCTCGCCCATGTGGAACACAGGAATGGTCGGTAGTAGGGGTAGGGTAGGGTTGTGTTGTGTTTCAATGAGGCCAGAGAGGCCTTGAAAATTAATATACATAACACGCAGGGGGACAAAAGGGACTTGGAGGCAGCCAGCCATAGTTGGTGTCATGGAGGTACTTTCCTGCTGCTAAAGTAGGGGAAGCTACTTCAAGATTCTTGTAAGAGTGTTAGGGACAAGGAAATAGGTGGGGATGGTGGGGCGGGGGTGGGGGGTTGGGTGTAGAGTGCTTATTGGAAAGGGAGGGGGGGATTGGAAAGGGTTACATCCAACGAAAAATGTACAATTTGTGAAGGGAAGAGGAAGAGGAGGATGCAGTAAACATTAATAGTAATCCGGAGCAAATCCGAGAGACGAGAGAAAAAATCAAATATGTGTTGAGAACTCTTCCAGATTAATTCAATGGCTCATTTCTTGGAAGAGAGAGAGAGAGAGAGAGAGAGAGAGAGAGAGAGAGAGAGAGAGAGAGAGAGAGAGAGAGATTAAGTTTCATAATTTATCCTTCGCTGCTTTAAATTTTCATGACGTAAATTTGGGAGCTAAAGGGAAATACATTTTAACTTATAAATTATTTATCATATAAAAAATATTCTCATATATTTCATGCTTAGCTAATTATCTAGCGCCACGAGCCTGAGTCTCCCGCATAGATATATCATATAAATAATTATGGACAAGAATTTAATTATTATTATTATTATTATTATTATTATTTATTATTATTATTATTATTATTATTATTATTACCAAAACAGATAAGAAATCAACATATGGCTGCATTTTCCCTTCCCATAGAAGGTTGATTATTATTATTATTATTATTATTATTATTATTATTATTATTATTATTATTATTATTATTATTATTACCCAAATAAACAGATAAGAAATAAATATATGGCTGCAATCTACCCATAAGGGGTCGATTATTAATACTATTATTATTATTATTATTATTATTATTGTGTTATCACTAATTAGTAAAAAATAAACAAAAATAACATAAAACATCTTACTATGGGTAATTCAGTAAAAAAAAAAAAAAAACACTACTTACGAACAAATAAAAAAAATTACCAAACTCTAACTTTTGGCTGGAGGTTTCATACTAACGGCACCTTATTACTTTAGACTTTATTTTGAGAAGTACTTTGAAGTCCCTCGCTACTGACCCTGGATTCAAAAGTCCCCTTATCAATAACGCCTTCTCCAGCGGACCTTTTTTAAGGGATCTCTCTCATCTTTCAAAGAGCACCTAAAATGTGGTACGACCTTAACAAGGGCGCCTTATTTAAGGAATCTTACTACCGATTCCTTATAGAAGACCTTATTAAGGACAAGTTACATCTTCAACCCTTAATTAACTGACTGTCTCTGGGATGAATTTATCGAGTACTTGCGTCCTCTAGGGGAGAGAGAGAGAGAGAGAGAGAGATAGAGAGAGAGAGAGAGAGAGAGAGAGAGTAATGATTATATTTCCAGGGAGAGAGAGAGAGAGAGAGGAGAGAGAGAGAGAGAGCTTCAAATATATATATATATATATATATGTATATATATATATATATTATATTATATATTATATATATATATATATATCTATTATATATATATATATATATATAATATATATATAGATATTTTCGTTGAAGTATGTGTGATTGAATCTTCAAGTAAGTGATCTCTCTCTCTCTCTCTCTCTCTCTCTCTCTCTCTCTCTCTCTCTCTTCTTCTCTCTACTCTCTCTCTCTCATTATAATAATAATAATCTAAAATCGAGGATATACATACACGTTTCAGTAACGCGTCGGCAACAAATCGCATACATATCACGAACAGTTCGACAACATGGCAACCACCGTCAGTGGAGAACGAAGCTTTGCCAAATGCTGGCTAATCCTACAAAGCGCTTCTTACGATGATGAATGAGCCATGTTTGTGACGTTTGTTTGTGTGCTATGACAAACAACGAACGTCCCTCGCTGGGTATTCTAGTAGAGAGATTACTTCAAAAAATGTTCTCAAAGTAATATATTTGGGAACCACGAATGCATCCATAGCAGCTATTCGTAGCATGAAGGTTATTATATAGCCAAGGTCACTATAATGTCACTAAAAGTTCACAACGCAAGTTGAATGGCCTTGGTGTCGTTTGCAAAAGGATACATTTTTAGGACGAATTCCTGTCAAGTCTGTATTTCTGAACGTTCAAAGGATACATTAATCCACGGTATTTGGTCCCAGAATTTCGCTTTTTGGTAGTTTCTTGCATAATGCTGTTAAGTATACATTAGTTTAACTAGACCACTGAACTGATTAACAGCTCTCCTAGGGCTGGCCCGAAGGGTTAGATATTTTTACGTGGCTAGGAACCAATTCGTCACCTAGCAACGGGACTTACAGCTTATTGTGGGATCCGAACCACACTATATCGAGAAATGAATTTCTATTACCAGAAATAAATTCCTCTGATTCCGCGTTGGCCGAGCCGGGATTCGAACTTCGGACCACCGAATTGGCAGCCGAGCGCGAAAACCGGTCGTCCAGCGAGGAACTGCATAATGCTGTTACCACTACTAGTATTACTAATTATTATTTTTATCATAAAAACAAGGTGACTGTACAGTGACAGAGAGGGAGAATATCCCTCTTCATGATGTGAAAACAGATGAAGGAGCAAACTTCGAGGGGCAGAAAGACGGACGAATGGAGGAGATGACTCAAAACTCTACTTTCCCCAACTTTACCACAGGGGAACCTTAATGACACCACCAAAGCCATCTCCACAAACCCTCCCTCCCCCTACCGCCCCCCCCCCAACCTCCACAAGCAGTTCTACAGAACAGCAGGATGTCTTTGCCAACTTCTATAATAAATGTTCTTGAGGAGAACAGGGCGAGAGAATAGATCCCAGGCGGGGGCCATTGTTCTCGTTTTCGGGGAATAAAACTCCCCAGTCCGAGTGATGAAAAAATCCCTCTTTCTGCATGGGGGTGGGTGGTGGGGGGGGGGTTAGCTGCTGGCTTTTGTATCTAATGATAAAAGGAGCGAATGATACATCCATCTCCTCGTGAGGTATGTCTCGACTCGCCAGAATTTTGATTCGTGTTTTCGTTTCACGCGCCTACATGGCTCTCCTTCCAATCTTCCTTAAATGTTCAGTGTATGAGAACAAAGAGACAAGGACACTTTGCAAGCATACAGACACGGGGACATTCCTGGGTCCTTTCCACGAACTGAATGCATAATCAGAATTAACACCAGATTCTGTTGATGAAGACACTCACGGAGGACCTGCTTTCTCATTAAGGATTTGCAGGAAGATGATGATAAATCATGGGGACGCCAAATGTCGACAAACGAGAGAGAGAGAGAGAGAGAGAGAGAGAGAGAGAGAGAGAGAGAGAGAGAGAGAGAGAGAGGGTAGCTTTTGGGGTTGATCTACTAAAAAAAAAATTAAGAAGACCCAGCACTCAGATTAAAACAAAATCTGGCCTCCTGTGAAACGAACCACTAAACTTGAAGAACAGTTGCAAAGTCCTCGTAAAACCTTGACCCAGTGACCTCAAATCAAGGTCAAAATACGAAACTGAATTACTAGTAAGACAACATGAGACAAATGGCCACACACCTAAGCATGCTGTGAAAGTTACGGGAAAACAATCAGGTAATATACGAAACATACAACTGGAGAACCACAATCACACAGACTAGTCGTCAGAAGGACCTCTCAGGCTCTGCCTCTGCCCAAACTCGAGCGCACACACAATGGGTATTCGTATGGGCATGCATATTCTAAAGCGCTATTCACCGTCTCGCGTACACTGGGGGCATTTTCCATCTAGTGACTTGTCTTATAAGAAACCCCGCAATCGGAAGATATGTTTCTCCTTCTGAAGCCCAGGGAAATATCAGCGGATACAACAAAGGAGAGAGAGAGAGAGAGAGAGAGAGAGAGAGAGAGAGAGAGAGAGAGAGAGTAGGCGTAGGAGGAGGCAGGGAGAGGGACGCATCCCGCATTATATTTGACCGTTGTCCCTGAAACCTCTGAAAAGGACGAGAGCCTTAGGTACCTGGGGGTGGGAGGGAGGGGGGAGATTGTAGGAGAGGGCGTGTGAGAGGGAGTAGGAGGATGCTAGAGAGAGAGAGAGAGAGAGAGAGAGAGAGAGAGAGAGAGAGAGAGAGAGAGAGAGAGAAAGCTATGTCACTCCCAAGTAGAAGGCGAGGGACAGTTTTGAGCAAGAGATAAGGGGAGGCCGCTAAGGTGTACCTGGCCACCAGCAGCATGCGCCAGGTGTATTTACCAAGGTGTGTCCGGGTGTAGGTGTACTTCAAAGAGGTGTAGGCCATCGGAAATTCCCAGGACTGGGCACTTGGGATCCAATGCTTAATGCCCAGTGGATGCTGTACCATTTGAGAGACACATCTCGTTGGTACTCTCTCTCTCTCTCTCTCTCTCTCTCCTCTCTCTCTCTCTCTCTCTCTCTCAAGGTTTTCATAAAATTATCATCTAAAAATTTTTAATAACATTCTCTCTCTGTTTCTCCACCCTCAACTCGTCTCTCTCTCTCTCTCTCTCTCTCTCTCTCTCTCTCTCTCTCTCTCTCTCTCAGGTTTTCATAAATTATCATAAAAATTTTTAATAACATTCTCTCTCTGTTTCTCCACCCTCAACTCGTCTCTCTCTCTCTCTCTCTCTCTCTCTCTCTCTCTCTCACAGGAAGGAAATTTGGCATTTTCTCATTGCAAAGCGTGTCTTTAATATCAGTTGTAAGATGGAGAGAGAGAGAGAGAGAGAGAGAGAGAGAGAGAGAGAGAGAGAGATGTCGCCCTAGATAATTGGAATTTTCATCCTCTGAGAGAGAGAGAGAGAGAGAGAGAGAGAGAGAGAGAGAGAGAGAGAGAGAGAGAGAATGTTATTCATGCTATGTACTGGTTAAAGGGGAACAAGCATTGCCATCCCGAGCTCCCTTCTTTTCCAAAGATCATCACACTCGTATTATGCAACTGTCTTCGGCTCATCACTCTGTCTACGCTCTGTCAACTGTCTCCTGTTCTTTGGGGGAATGACAGAATGATCTAGTACATAATGAAATGATGTATATATATATATATATATATATATATATATATATATATATATATATATATATATATATATATATATAGAAATGAGGATAAAAGAAGCATAAAACACAATTGTTTTTATCTTCATATTATAATGCTGTATTACGGTAAAAGACATTCATATATATATATATATTATCTTATATATATATATATATATATATATATATCTATATATATATATGTATTTGACTCTAATAAATTGTCAGATGATGCTGACAAATTATTATTTTATCAAATGCTTCTACCCTTTGAGGTAGTCAACTTATTTCAATATTACAAATTATTTTGACAAAGTTGATGCATCAGGTACACATATTTCATAGATAATATGACATTAGTGGGACCAGATATTTATACGAAATCGTCATTAAGTTTCAGAAATATATACGATATGTTGGCAGTTATTGCAGTCTTTTTGTTATTTCCAAATACCTCTCTCTCTCTCTCTCTCTCACACACGCATATTTATATATCTATATATATATACTATTAATATATAGATCTATCGAAATGTGTGTGGGAATATACGATGATGTTGGCAGTTATTTGCAGTTCTTCTGTTATTTACAAATTACCTCTCTCTCTCTCTCTCTCTCTCTCTCTCTCTCTCTCTCTCTCTCTCTCTCTCTCTCTCTCCACACACGCATATAATATATATATGATATATATATATATATATATATTATATATATATATATATAGCGTGTGTGGAGAGAGTAGTGAGATGACGATGATGAGAGATGAGAGAGAGAGAGAGAGCGAGAGAGAGAGAGAGAGAGAGAGAGAGAGAGAGAGAGAGAGAGGTAATTTGTAAATAACAGAAGAACTGCAAATAACTGCCAACATCATCGTATATATTTCATGAAACATTAATGACTATTTCGTATAAATATCTGGTACCCACTAATTTGTCAATATTATCTGATGAAATGATGTTATGTACCTGATGCATCAACATTTGTCAAAATAATTGGTGAATATTTGAAATAAGTTGACTACCTCAAAGGGGTAGAAGCATTTGATAAAATAATAATTTGTCAGCATCACCTGACAATTTATTAGAGTACAAACTTAAGAAATAATTGCATATATAACTTGAATATTAACGACAGATATAATTTGAAAATTCGGACATATAATTATCTGCATTACAGATGCATATATGACAAATTTTGTTTTGTAAACCAGACCAAAAATGATTGTATAATTGAAGAAAATGTGAAAAATCCTCATTTGTTACTATTAATTGACATTTATAATCTACAATTATTTAACAGAATATTTTTTATTTAAATGAAATCTTTGACAAAAATAACAACAAGTAGAAAATGTCCAGTCGAGTTTTCTGTACATCGTTTAATCAAGGCGACCGAAAAGCCTCGGTATGATGCTGTACGAGCCGCGGCCCATGAAACTTTAACACGGCCCTGTGGTGGCCTCGCCTGTATCTTTGCCAGAGGCATGATAATGGTTAACTTTAACCTTAAATAAAATAAAAACTAATGAGGGTAGAGGGCTGCAATTTGGGATATTTGAATTATCATATTTTATCTAAAGACTCAAAGGAACTGTTTTCACGGAAAACCAACTCATTCCAGGAATGTAAGTAAATCATATTTTAGCATAAAATATTGAAATACAGAAGAATGTAGAGAGTTTCGCAGTCAGGCTCGTACCTTCCACAAGGATCAAAATTATACAGGTTTAGGAATCCTGAGGTGCGCAACAACGAGGACTAGAAGGTGTAAAAAGCCATATGTATAATTAGGTGAAAATTTCATTTTGACAAATTTCCAACTAAGTGACGCCACTTTAGAGGAGTGAGGCTGCAAGACATGCAATAGGAGACTCTTTCAACCATTCAGGTCTTCTTAAAAGTGAGAGGAGGTAGCTTGAGTGGTTGGGCAGCAATGAGAAGTAACAGTTAGAGAAGCTGGACAGCAAAGTTGAATGAGAAGAAGAAATGGATGAAATGTTAATTGCTGATAAGTGGGACGGAGGGCATCTCCACACGGTGGTGGTGGTGGTGGTTCCTCATTAATCTCAGAGATCAATAAATTTCCCCGAGATTAATCTGGGATGAGGCTGCAAGCCCCCCGACCATCTCATCAAACGAGAACAGCATAAAAAGGCCGAGAATTAAAACCATTCCCGGCCCCCTTCTTCGCCTCTTATTGCAATGGCGAGGAGGTCGAACAATGCCACCCGGATCGACTGACCAGCAACCTTAATCGACGATCCGCCGATGAAAGAATCCTTTGTCGAGGCGACCAATAAGGAAAGAGGATTACAGACTTGATCATCCGCAGTTATTTGGTCCCTGTGACAGAACACGAATGAAATGGAAAGAAAAAACTAAACAACTAAAAATGACCGGAGCTATTCAGAGTTTAATGATTATTTTAATTGATTTTCCTCATTAATTTTCCAGACTGCCGTCTATCTAAGAGTTTATTTTCCCGACTGCCGTGTAAATGCGTATTTGCAGACCGATATTTCACTGTCCTTTACTCTCTCTCTCTCTCTCTCTCTCTCTCTCTCTCTCTCTCTCTCTCACACACACACGCACACACACACACACACCACACACACACACATATATATATATATATATTATATATATATATATATATATATATATATATATATATGCACCATAGAGTTTTTAAAACCTCCAACAAATGTAATTTCCGTTGACTGTTATTATTTACACAAAAACAAAAAACCATTATCCTTATGCAAACGACCCCCCCCCCAAAAAAAAAAAAAAAAAAAAAAAAAAAAAAAAAACAAAAAAAAAAAAAAAAAAAAAAAAGAAAAGAGCCATAAAAATCTAAATAGAGGTAATCAAAATGGCTCAAAGAAGGAAACTGGATTTGGAGACGTAAGTTTAGCAGGAAATATATCCTCCTGTTGACACAACGTCCTGCCCTCGAATCAGGAAGCTCAGGAACGTTACGTACAGACTTTAGGGACGGATGTCATTACGGAACGGCGAGATATGTCGACATATCCACAGACGGTTCTTTTTGTGGATTTACATATTCAAAATGGCGTCCTTTTTTTTTTTTTTTTTTTTTTTTTTTTCAAAAGACGATTTGGAATTCCTTTATTACAAGTTGAAATAGGAATCACTTCTTACAAGTTGAAACAGAAGCCAGAATCAGTTCCTTACTGAGATATGTTGGCATAAACACAGGCGGTTCTTTTTGTGGATTTTCTCATTCAAAATGGCGTCTTTTCGTATTTCATCAGGCGCAATAGCAAATAGTTTCTTACAATTGAACTGGGAATCATTTCGTTCTCCTTGGAACAGGATTCATGTCTTGCGAGTTGAAATAGAAAAATATTCTTTGACAATAATTATGTAGACTAGCAAATATATTTATACGTTAGTTACGTATGAAAATTCGTACAGTAACTAAGTCTACAGGCATAACCAGCCTCGCTTCAAGGAATCACTACTCACCCCCACCCCCTTCGGAGGGGCAGGAGGTAGGATGAAACCCCATTATAAACCATCTTAGGGGTCCCCACTATAACCCTACCAAGTTTCATGCCCATCAGACCACCCGTTTGCCCGTGATTGAATGACAGATAGACTAACAGACATTACGCCCATTATAGTAAGATATCTACACATAAAGTTGTTTGTAAAATTCAAAATATCGTGTCTCTCAATTTAATAGATGAAACAGAAACCATCCCTTACAACTGAAACAGGAATAGTTTCTTGAAAGTTGAAACAGGAATAAAATCCTTGCCAATTAGGTTGACATATCCACAGACGGTTCGTTTGTGGATTTTTATATTCAAAATGGCGTCTTTTATTTTTATTTCAAAAGATGATTTGGAATTCCTTTATTACAAGCTGAATTAGGAATTACTTCTCACAATTCGAAACAGACATCAGGAATTAATTCCTTGCCAAATTTGTCGCTAGATGAACAGATGGTTCTTTCGTGGATTTTCAATTTCAAAATGGCCTCCTTTCGGATTTCAAAAGATGGTATAGGAATCATTTTTTCCTGCTTGAACCAGGAATTAGTTCTGCCTACTTGAAACAGGAACCATTTCTCACAACTGAAACAGGAATGATGGAAATTACCAAGATGGCGTCCTTTCGGAATAATTCTTACAAGTATAAATGGGAATTATTTCTTTGACGATTTTACTTTAGAGGCTCAAAATGAAAGTTTTGGGATTTTATGAACTATAATTGTTGTCAGGTTTTGTAATACTGACTTTTGGTTTTCTTTATTTAGAAATTTAAAAATTCAAGGATTTTATAAATTATGGCTGGAATCATGTTTCTTCCACAAGAATTTATTTTTTTTATTTGGGAATTCAAACATGGCAGCTCTTCAGATTTCATAAATTGAAATTTGGAATCGGTTCTTTTTTGGATTTTAGGAATTGAAACTGGAATTAGTTTTGACACAAGAGAATGTTTTCACTGTTTTCCTGAGAGTTCAAAATGGCGTCATTTCGGATTCTATAAACTAAAATTCAGGAATCCCTTTTAGGTAAAGTTGAGTAAATCCGAAATTCAAGATGGCGCCACGGCCACATATCAAAGTGCCATTTTTTTTTACTACAGGTTAGAATGACTGGCAAATTATGGTCATAATGACATTACGTTAACAATTCAAAATGGCTTCGTTGGAATACTGAAAAGAACTGTTTTTTCCGCTCTTGCAAAGTATGGCACTTTGAAATTTTGTACCGTGTTATACAGCAAAGGCATTTTAGCATAACTACAAATTCAAAAACAGCGCAATGAGCATATTGCAAAAGTCACTTGTTTGTTTTCCTTCTCCCACGCACACACACACTCCCCGCCACACACATAT
>NC_061095.1:47341204-47343704 GCF_015104395.2 Macrobrachium nipponense | reverse complement strand
TATATATATGTATATATATATATATATATATATATGTATACCTTTCAATATACGAATGCATAATATATCTATGTATATTTGTATGTAATTATGTATGCTTATCCAGCCACGTAACTGCACGAAGTTTATACTGAAGTAAATTCGTATCCTTACTCCCCAATCAGTCTTGAGAGAGAGAGAGAGAGAGAGAGAGAGAGAGAGAGAGAGAGAGATGAGAGAGAGAGAGAGCCAATTTTAGCAAGTACAGCTCGTGTTTTAATTAAGGGTAAAATACAGATTTTCCAGACGGTATTATCCGCATTGATATGAAAGTCGTTATGACTCGCAATTTGGCAATACAAAAATTGCATTTCTTTCTTAGATATTTAGGTGTTTATATTATATATATATATATATATATATATATATATATATATATATATATATATATATATATAAATATATACATATATAATATATATATATATATATATATATATATATTTTATATGTATTCATATATTATATATGTGTATATTATTTATTGATTATATCTTGTCATAAGTTACGTGTTTTCTTTCATATCTATTACTTACAAAAAATATGCAGTCAGGAGGCCCGGGAGTCGATATTAAGAAACCACACAAAACAATATCTTTATTTCCGAAATATTGAAGTATTCGACAATATTCAGATTTAATGCAAATAGACCAATAATTATGTCATGGTGTTATATGTTTGCTTCGTAAATAAACAGGGCATCGTGGTATCATGGAGAGAGAGAGAGAGAGAGGAGAGAGAGACGAGAGAGAGAGAGAGAGAGAGATGGCATGCATCCCTAATCATACTTATATACAGATTGAACACACTTTTACCATATTTAATGACAGCAGTGTCTTGCTATTGGAGAGAGAGAGAGAGAGAGAGAGAGAGAGAGAGAGAGAGAGAGAATTGAAGTAAGCAAGATGTATAACCCTTTCCCTCTCCTCCCCTTCAACCCCCCCTCCACCGCACAAACACACACATACACACAACTCCCCAGACTTGGTGCTTACCATATGTAAATTGTTTGGGGTGAAAATTAGAGAGTAAAGTTCTCTCAATGGTTTAGCTAATATTTTGGCCCAAGAGTTCGGGCAATGAATTTCGGGGGAGGAGGAGGAGGAGGAGGAGGAGGGGGGAGGGGGAGGGAGGGACGTAGAATTGGCTAGGATTGCACCGTGGAAAGGAGAGGTGCCAGCTCTCAGGGTTACTTAAGGATACTGGGTAAGAAATGTGGGCGGTTGTATGTACGTATGTATGTCCGTACGAGCGGCGCGCGCTGGTGCCGTGGGATAGGGGTATTAAGAGGGGTGGGGGGGTAGGGTGTCTGGTCCAAGGTTCTAGCACATTTTGGAAAGGTGGTCCGCTATTTATGCCCTTGTTTGGCGCGTTCCTTTTTAGCCCGTTTGGGGCAAGAGAACATAATCTGGATAAGTTTGTACAGAATGTCGTTCGTGTATCATACGAAGGCTGCGGTTGCCGGTTAGTCAGTTTTCACGCTGGTTGGACTTGTGACAGACGCACGGACACAAGCACTGTATGTTTGTGTGGGTGTGTGAGAGAGAGTGAGATAGAGGCATTCTTATCTATAAACTCTACACAAATATTTTGCTCACCTGAACGGTTAACTATGTTTTATATATATATGTATAATGTATATAATTCTCACCATAGTTAGTTCTTCGTTGAACGAGTGGTTTACGTGCTCCCTTACCAATTCGGTAGTCGCGAGTTCTATTCCCCGCTCTGCCAACGTGGAATCAGAGGAATTTGTTTCTCTTGATTAGAATAAATTCATTTCTCGATTTAGTGTGGTTCGGATCCCACAATAAGCTGTGCGTCCCGTTGCTAGGTAACCTATTGGTTCCTAGCCATGTCAAAATATCTAATCCCTCGGGCCAGCCCTAAGATAGCTGTTAGTCAGCTCAGTGGTCCAGTTAAACAATAAAAAAAATAAAAATATATCACCATAGCATAACTGTTTTCGGGTCTGTAGTCTTCTCTCTCTCTCTCTCTCCTCTCTCTCTCTCTCTCTCTGTATATGTGCGTGCAAGTGTTTCAGAAATACCTGTTGAGTCCATTATTTATGGAGGCTGGCAGTGGAAAATATGGTTTCTTTTGTGGTTCGACTTTGCAACTGGTAAGTTCTTTCTCACTTTGTGGCGTATTTGTGTGTGTATGTATGTGTGAGGGTAAGTGTACAATCCTTCAAGTCTGTGACCTATGTTGACCTTCTACTTTTATATGTATGTTCATTATGAATAATAAGATAATTCTAAAATCTATTCGCAATAACACTCTCTGTTCTTGAAGATTTATTACAGTATTTCAACAGTATATAATTACTTTAATAAATCGCTGATAAATTATAAATAATATATTTAACTTTAATCCTAATAAATCTCGACTAATATATGAATATCATTTTATTTTACTGATAATAATAAAATAATAGAATTCATTTTATTCATAATAAAAC
>NC_061095.1:47318704-47336204 GCF_015104395.2 Macrobrachium nipponense | reverse complement strand
TTTAAATATATTTCGTAGCATTTCAGTAAACGAACTGTGGTTTCATATCATTGTTATCAATGGTACAGAAATAATCTTCTGTTTCTGTTATACTGTGCCAGTCAGAAACAGCTATTTCTCTCTCTATGAAATAGAGGTCTATATATTACTATGAACATAGTAATATATAGACCTCCTAATACTAAAGAGTTTGACTTAATAATAGAAAAATTGGATGATATATGTAGAAATCACAAGGACTGGACTATTCTCCTATCTGGAGACTTCAACTTTCCTTTCGTAGACTGGAAAGAACGAATAGGAGATTGTGGATGTACTTATACATATAAAAAAGAGAGTAATAGTAGTGTAGAAGATAAGAGGCAATTCGAAAAGCTATTAGATATGCTACTAGAATACAACATTCAACAAATAAATCACCTGCCAACAAGAAAGGAAAATACTTTAGACTAGTATTTGTGAACGAGAGAATTATGTTAAAGAAATAATAGTTCAAATAATGCCAGTATTTATCAGACCATAATGTCATAGAATTAACAGTCCATTCCAAAGCAAGTGAAAACAGAGATAAGCAAGAAATGAAAAAAGTGGGAAGGATATGGAAAATACAACTTTCTACAGTAAAAAATATATAAAATGGCAGAAATAAATGAAGAATTAAACAAAGATTGGGATAATATTTCGTAAGTGATGATATAAAGGTAAATACGGAGATATTATATAAAATATTAGAGAAAATAGTGGATAAATATATACCGAAGAAGAAAAGTAAACATCAGTCATGCATACCAAGAGACAGAAGGATCTTGTTCCAGAAAATCAGAAAGTGGAAAAAAGGTCTAGCAAAAAAAAAAAAAATGCATGGAGTTATAGAACTAAAAAGTAAGATAGAAAATGCAGAACAAAGATTATACAATCAAAAGAAAATGAAAAAACGGGACTTGGAAGAAAAAACCCTATTAAATATCAGCAAAAAAATCCTAAACTATTATACTCATATGCGAAGAAGATGAATAAAAGAAGAATAGAAATAGGCCCTCTAAGAATTTGAAGGGAGATTAACGAATGAAAAAAAAGGAAATTTGCAACATACTGGCAGAACGATATAAGAGAGAATTCACCCCTAGAATAGATAATGAAGATAATGATATAGAAGTAAGGATGAAAATAGTGAATATTTAGCTGACATAGATATTAATGAAGCTGATATTGTGCAGGCTATTAATGAAATTAAAAAATGGAGCTGCTGCAGGGCCTGATGGAATTCCTGCTATTTTGTTAAAGAAAGTAGTTCATTCTATCGCAAAGCCACTTGCAATATTATTAAGACAAAGTGTAGATACAGGCAAGATTTATGATGAGCACAAATTAGCATATATTACCCCTACTTTCAAAAGTGGATCAAGACTAGAGGCAAGTAATTATAGGCCTGTGAGTCTAACATCACATATTATGAAAGGTGTATGAAAGGGTAATGAAGAAAAATATTATGAAAACATTTAATAAAAAATAATTTGTTTAATAAAGGACAAAACATGGTTTCGTACCCGGAAAAAGTACACAAACCCAATGTTAGTCCCACCGTGAGAACATATTCAAAAATATGAAAAGCGGAAATGAAAATCAGATGTGGTTTATTTAGACTTTGCAAAAGCTTTGATAAAGTAGACCATAATATATTAGCGAAGAAAAATTAGAAAAACACAATATCGTGGATAAAGTAGGAAGATGGTTAAAAGAATTTTTACACAACAGAAAAACAGATAGTTATTGCAAACGACGAGAAATCAAAGGATGAAGCCAAGGTAATATCCGGTGTGCCGCCGCAAGGTACGGTGTTAGCTGCAATACTGTTTGTTATTATGATTGAAGGAATAGACAATAATGTTAAGGATTCGGTAGTGAGTAGTTTCGCAGATGACACAAGAATAAGTAGAGAAATTACTGTGATGAAGATAGGAACGCTCTACAAAGAGACCTTAACAAAGTATATGATTGGGCAGAGGTAAATAGGATGGTATTTAACTCGATAAATTTGAATCAATAAATTATGGAGACAGAGAAAGAAAGCTATATGCATATAAGGGACCTAATAATGAGACAATCACAAATAAGGAAGAAGTTAAAGACCTTGGTGTGATGATGAATAGGAACAGTTATGCAATGATCAAATAGCAACTCTGGTTGGCAAAAATGTAAAGCAAAAATGGGAATGTTGTTACGGCACTTCAAAACAAGAAGTGAACACATGATTATGCTTTATAAAACATATGTTCGTAGTCCACTTGAATATTGCAATATGATATGGGGTACCCACACTATCAAAAGGATATTGCACAAATAGAGATGTTTACAAAGGTCATTTACAGCTAGAATAGAAGAAGTTAAAGACCTTGACTACTGGGAAAGACTACAATTATTCTTAAAACAAAAATCTATATAGTCTAGAAAGGAAGGAAAGAGAACGCTACATGATAATTCAGGCATGGAAACAGATAGAAGGAATAGCAGAAAAGTATCATGGAACTAAAAATATCAGAAAGAGCAAGCAGAGGTAGATTAATAGTGCCCAAAACTATACCAGGAAAAAAATAAGGAAAGCACACAGGACATTAATCCACTACGCACCAGCATCGATAATGCAGCGTCTATTCAATGCGTTGCCAGACTCATCTGAGGAATATATCAGGATGTGAGCGTAGATGTGTTTAAGAATAAGCTCGACAAATATCTAAACTGCATCCAGACCATCCAAGATTGGAAGATGCAAAATATACCGGAAGATGTACTAGCAACTCTCTGGTAGACATTAGAGGTGCCTCACACTGAGGGACCTGGGGCAACCCGAACAAGATGTAAGGTCTGTAAGGTCTCTCTCTCTCTCTCTCTCTCTCTCTCTCTCTCTCTCTCTGTAGTATATATATATAGATATATATATATATATATATATAAATATATATATACTATATATATATATATATATATATAGATATAGGGTATATATATATATATATATATATATTATATATATATATGTATATATATGGTATGTATGTATATATAAATATATATATTTATATATATATATATAATATATATATATATATAAAAAATATATGTATGCATGTATATATATATATATATATATATATATATATATATATATATATATATATATATATGTGTGTTTGTGTGTGTGTATGGTATGTATGATGTATATATATAATATATATTATATATATATATATATATATATATATAATATATTGTATATATAACATATATGTATATACATACATATATATAACATATATGTATGTATGTATGATATATTACATATGTATGTGTCAGTATTTAGCCGAATCTGCAATGGCGCAATCTGCAGAGAGATGTTGTGGAATGATGCAATATATTTACCGAGCAAATACACTTAACGTCTGCTAACAAAGGCGATGCTGTGCACTATTTCCACACCCTCTGTGGGGACTTGTGGGGTGGGGTGGTGGGGGTTAATGAAGGGAGAAGGGGGGTGGGAGTAGGCTGTGAGCTGTGGGAGAGATAGAATAGAGGGAGGGGAGGGTAGGGGTAGTGTTCGTTTTCTCTGTCCTGGAAATTTATTCACACGAATCATAAAAATTTTAAGTTTTTAACACAAATGATTGACACAATTTCTGACAGAATTTTTGTCCCAACAGTTTTGACACAAAAATATTGAAACAAAATTTGTCACAAAAATTTTGACTTACAATATTTTCAAAAAATTTGTCAAAAAAATTTTGACAAAAATATTTATTTTTTTTTTGTCATAAACATTCTGACAAAAAATATATTTTTTTTACAAATTTCATCACAAAAACTCTAACACAAAAATATTGAAACAAAGTGTTTGAACAAAAAATTTTGTCACTCAAATTTTGACACAAATTTCGACAAATTTCTGACGCAAAATATTCGACACAAAATTGTCGACACCAAAAGACAGAGAGACCTGAGGTCAGTCAACTAACGCTATTAATAAATAGAAAATATAAATGAGGTTCGTTATTCGTTAGGGACATCATTATCATAAAGGATAATAATCAACGGTCCTTTACTCTGTTTCAATGAGAGCGTGACCTAATTACTCCTCCTGAATGCGGGACAGGGAATATTATTATTAATAATCATTATTTTTGGTGCATCAGTCATCCTACTCGACTGGATGGGTTTGTTGATAGAGGGTTTTGGCGGGATTTTATTATTATTATTATTATTATTATTATTATTATTATTATTATTATTATTATTATTATTTTTAGTCAAAATGGGCATTCCTAATGATTTATCTTATTTGAGATAGATAATAAATAACTGATTAGTGAGAAGGAGAATAATAATAATAATAATAATAATAATAATAATAATAATAATAATGATGATGATGATTAACAAAATCAAGAAGAAAGATATCACTCATTGATGTCGCAATTCCATGGGACACCAGAGTTTGAGAGAAAGAAAGGGAAAAAAATGGATAAGTATCAAGACCTTTAAATAGAAATAAGAAGGATATGGATATACAGTGGAAATTGTACCCACAATCATAGAAACACTAGGCACGATCCCAAGTCCCTGAAAAGGACTGGAAAAACTAGAGGCTGAAGTAGCTCCAGGACTCATGCAGAAGTGTGTGATCTAGAAACGGCGCACATAGTAAGAATAGTGATGGACTCCTAAGGAGGCAGGATGCACCCGGAACCCCACACTATAAATACACCCAGTCGAATTGGAGGACTGTGGTAAAAAAAAAAAAAAAAAAAAAAAGAAAAAAAAAAATAATAATTAATTATAATAATAATAATACTAATAAGTAATAATAATAATAATAAAAGTTGCTTCATACCTGGTAAATCATATTCGCCAAACTTTAATCCTATCGAACCACCCAGGCATTACAAAGGCTTTACGAATTGCAAGTCGATGGGTGGCCTGGCCAGTAACATTGCCAAACGCACGATTATTGCTAACTTTAACCTTACATACAATAAAAGCTACCGATGCCTAGAGGGCTGCAATTGGTATGTTTGGTGGTGGAGGGTGGATGATCAAGATACCAATTTGCAGCCGTCTAGCTTCAGTAGCCTTTAAGATCTGAGGGCGGACAGATAACTAAAAAGTGTGACTCCATAAAACTGTATCTATGAAAACTATCTAACACGTCAGGTGTCTCTTACCGGTGCGTGTACGTACATTTTTGCCGCACGTAAAGAGAGACAACATATACGCCTGTTTGTTTTTGTTTTATACACGCACATACGCGCTGGTATGTGTACGAAAGAATGAATGTCTGGACGCGTTCGCGATCGTGATTGCGTCTGCAAAACGTATGCTTGCTTCTGTTTGTTTGTGTGCATGTGTGCGTCCGTCTGCTTGCGAGAACTGTACATCTTCACAACAATACTCAAAGGGGAAGGGGGGGGGGGTTTGTGGGTGGAGGGGTTGGGGGAGGGGGGGGGAGTTAAGGGGCCAGGGGGCCAGGATGAGATGCTTGTGTATGAACCTGTATTCACTGTCGAGACTTCAAGTGAAGGTGTGGAGGTTGTTGTGCTTGCGTGTGTTCGTGAGAGAGAGAGAGAGAGAGAGAGAGTATCACCTTTAATAAGGAGCGCAGCGATGATTAAAACGCTCCCAGGAATGAAGAGAACAGAATAAGGAAGATGAGGTTGGATCTCTCTCGTCTTAACGGGTGGGGGGGATGTTCCCCCGTCACACACAATATTCATGTTTTCGTGTTTGCATAGCTCTCTCTCTCTCCTCTCTCTCATTCTCTCTCTCTCTCTCTCTCTCTCTCTCTCAAGTTCTAATTTTATCTATCCGATTTATCCCATACAAAATCTCTATCTCTAACTTAAGCTCTCTCTCTCTCTCTCTCTCTCTCTCTCTCTTAGTTTCTAATTTTATCTATCTCTGATTTATCCCTCTATCTTTCTGATAAGCTCTCTCTCTCTCTCTCTCTCTCTTAGTTTCTAAATTTTCTTTATCCTCGATTTATCCCCTCTATCTTTTATGCTCCGCTCCTCTCTTCTCTCTCTCTCTCTCTCTGATAAGCTAAAAGTAATCTAGTTTACAGATTTTACTCTTGCATCTAGATACACATATAATTATACAATACACACACTCACACACAGATTATATATATATATATATATATATATATATATATATATATATATATATATATATATATATATATATGGAATAGTACACCAGTACTTGGGTAAACATTGTTTATCGCAACTAGTCTCGGGTGTCTTACATAACCCCATCATCAGGTATATAAAAATTATAGAAGATAATCACAATTAGAGAAAGAAAGCACTCGCCAAAATAAGCATGAAATTAACTAAATACCAAGAATTAAAATCGGACCGCACCGTTTCACCTACAAAAGCAACAGTCAGGGGAGGAATAAGATGGACACAGAAAAGTCAATCACAGGGCTGGAAAAACTCAGGCAGGATTTATGTTCCACGTCTCCTGAGGGATACGTCTTTCAAAAGTATCCCTCAGGAGAGGAGGAACATACATCCCGCCTATGTGAATTCTCTCTAGAGACTGAAAGTTTCCAGCCCTGTGATTGGCTTATCAACAGCCAATCTGGAGCGTCGTAAGGGACTGGCCTAGACATCAGATGCACGGTTGATGTGAATGTAATATAGTATAGAAAAAGAATCCATATTCAGAGGCAGGTCTTGCTGATGGCAATGCTCACGAATGGCGCTAAATGCAGAATAAACTTGGCTTTGTTTACATGCCTGATGATGGTGTCCATCCTCCTGTGGTGTTTGCGCATGGTAGCACTGCGTCCCGGGCTTAAATAATATCCTATTGCGAATATTAACGGTGTAATTCGCATACAGTAAATTATTAAAACACTTTTCAGTTGCAAATGTACACCCAGATATCCTTTTATTTACCTAAAACTTACACATAGCATAAGTATTTTAAGCCTAGGACGCAGTGTTACCATGCGAAAACGCCACAGGCGGATGGACAGATGGGAAAAAACAGAGTATAGTTGCAATAATGTATACCCAAGTACTGGTCTGCCTGTACCTTATTCGACTGCGCTCTCCACTGTTTTCCTGAGAGAGAGAGAGAGAGAGAGAGAGACGAGAGAGAGAAACTGACAATTACAGTGGAATGAAGAACAATTTTGATAGTGTCTTTTTGAACAAGCTGGTAATTTTTAATTGATCTTTGGATAATGATAATAGTATTAATAATAATAATACTAATAATAATACCAATAATATTTAGTATTATTATTATTATTATTATTATTATTATTATTATTATTATTATTATTATTAGTATTAGCCATATTATTATTATTATTTTATTATTATTATTATTATTATTATTATTGGTGGGCACAATTTTCAGTGTCGAAAATGATAACAATGATTGCAGGTCCACAATAATATCGCATGTGAAGTATATAAAGTGTTTAATGATAATAGCTTTCGAACCCTGCACCAGGTTCATCCTCAGCAAAGTGAACATTATGAATTTAAAAAATCTTTCGAAGTAAACTTCTGAATAGGACAATTATTCACTGTGACGAACGCAAATGAAGGAAGCGCTCAACCAGCCCAACTAGGTGATTCCGTTGTTGTTCACTTTGCTGAGGATGAACCTGGTGCAGGGTTCGAAAGCTATTCTCATTAAACACTTTATATACTTCACATGCGATATTTTGTGGACCTGCAATCATTATTATTATTATTATTATTGCTGTTGTTAACAATTAATTAAAATTTAATGCCTGAAATATGACTCTCACCATTCAGGAAGTATGAAATTAAAAATAATTCCCACCCACACACCCCCGCCCCCGCCTCCGCCAAAAAGAATAATACTTAAAAAACGAAAAGCGAAAACCCAGAAGCAGTCGGGAAGTTCCCTGTCCCTGTCCCATCGGCGAATCCCTCATTTGAGCAAGTTTCGGCTATTTTTGTGGCCCGGGGGTGAGAAGGGAAACTGAGAGCTTCGCAGCTTCCAACTTTAACCTTAATTGATTTTGAGGGGGCAGACATTTTTCTGTTTCTGTAACCAGCTCCCGCTGACGACCTTCTCTAAGTTTGCCAATAAACGAACTTGGGGGTTCAGGGAAAGTTCATAGTGTGGCTCTCTCTCTCTCTCTCTCTCTCTCTCTCTCTCTCTCTCTCTCTCATTCACATATTTTTACACAATCTCTTCTGCAACTTCTGAGATCGTGAGAGTAAATATTTTTCTAACAGGGGAAGTAAGGTCTAGCGACTCTCTCTCTCTCTCTCTCTCTCTCTCTCTCTCTCTCTCTCTCTCTCTCTCTCTGTTTGAAGAAAGCAAATAATCCTATTGTCAAGAGAAGAACATACACGTGTTCTCTCTCTCTCTCTCTCTCTCTCTCTCTCTCTCTCTAAATGTAAAAGAAAGCACTAATCTATTGTCAAGAAAACGAATAAATACACGTGTTCTCTCTCTCTCTCTCCTCTCTCTCTCTGTTCCACAC
Organism: Macrobrachium nipponense; assembly: GCF_015104395.2. Lineage (NCBI taxonomy): Eukaryota > Metazoa > Arthropoda > Malacostraca > Decapoda > Palaemonidae > Macrobrachium > Macrobrachium nipponense. The sequence continues at coordinate 47,327,671 of NC_061095.1, read as the reverse complement.
ATACACATGTTATCTCTCTCTCTCTCTCTCTCTCTCTCTCTCTGTCAAAAGAAAGCAAATAATCTTATTGTCAAGAAAAGAATATACACGTGTTCTCTCTCTCTCTCTCTCTCTCTCTCTCTCTCTCTCTCTCTCTCCTCTCTTAGACATAAACTCTCTTTCGTGAGGTCGTTGGCCTTTCTGGAGTAGTGGGGTTAATTAAGGGGATCTGAGGTTGTGGGTTGTGGTTGTCTTGGGAGATTTTGGTTTATTGAGGTTGTTGGAGGTTGTGAAGGTATTATTATTATTTTATTATTATATTATTATTATTATTATTATTATTATTAGTGAAACATATGTAACCTTGACATATTTTTCAAGGTAAAAGGTCAGTTTAATTGAAGGTGTAACCTTTGCTTTCTACAAACCTTAAAAATTCTGATATTGTTCACGAAAATGATAATTATTATTATTCTCAAAAATACTTCTTTTATGTACAGTTTCAATGTCATGATATAATTCGTGTCATTGGAATATCTGCTAGATATTGTTGGGTCTTCCAGAAATACATTTTATAATATTTGTATTGATTTACAGATATTACTATATATTACTTTCTGCTCTTGAGTGATATACAGATATTACTTTCAATTCAGAAGGATATACAGATATTAGTAGATATTACTTTCTATTTTGAGAAATATACAGATATTACTAGATATTGCTTTCTATTCAGAGTGATATACAGAAATTACTAGATATTACTTTCTATTCTTGAGTGATATACAGATATTACTAGATATTAACTTCTGTATTCTTGAGTGTATACAAATATTACTAGACATTACTATCTTTTAAGTGCTATACTGATATTACCAAATATTTCTATATAATACTTTCTATTCTGAGTAAGATACAGATATTACTAGATATTACTTTCTATTTTGAGAGATATACAGATATTTCTTGAGAATACTTTCTATTTTTGAGTGAGATACAGGTATTACTAGATATTACTTTCTATTTTTGAGTGATATGCAGATATTACCAGATATTAACTTCTATTCTTGTGTGTATAAAAATAGTACTAGATATTATTTTCTATTAAGTGATATACTGATATTACCAAATATTTCTAGATAATATTTTCTATTCTGAGTAAGATACAGATATTACTAGCTATTAATTTCTTTTTTTTTTTTTTGAGTGATATACAGATATTACTAGATAGTACTTTCTATTCATATTTCTAGATAATACTTTTCTCTTCTGAATAAACAGACGTTACTAGATATTATTTTCTATTCTGAGTGAAATACAGAATCACTAAATATTTCTGGACAATACTTTCTCTTCTTGAGGGATATACAAATATAACTGAATAATTCTAGATATTACTTTCTATTCTGAGTGATCTACAGATATTACTAGATATTTCAAGGTATTAATTTTTATTCTTGAGGGACATACAGCACATTATTGGATAGTACTTTCCAATCTGAGCAATATACAGTTATTACTAGAAATTACTTTCTATTCTTGATATTTTTAGATAATACCTTCTATTCCGTGTAATATACATATATTACTAGATATTACATTTTATTCTGAGAATACACTGATATTTCTTGGTAATACTTTCTATTCTGAGTAAATACAGATATTACTAGATATTACTTTCCGTTCTTGAGCGACATACAGATATTAGTAGATATTTTTAGATAATATTTTCTATTATGTGCAATATACATATTATATTACTAGATATTACTTTTTATTCTGAGAAATACACAGACATTTTTATAATACTTTCTATTCTGAGTAATATACAGATATTACTAGATATTACTTTCTATTCCTGTGTGACATACAGATATTACTAGATATTTTTAGGCAATACTTTCTATTCTGAGTAATACACAGATATTACCAGATATTACTTTCTATTCAGAGAGATATACAGATATTTCTTGATATTACTTTCCATTCTTGAGTGAAATAAAGATATTACTAGAGATGACCATGTAATACTTTTCATTCATATTCCTGACCGGGAATATTTCTACTACTGACAGACAAGAAACGAGAGAGAGAAACAAAGTGAATTACTCGTACTTCCTCTACCCCTTTCCTCCTTTCGTTGGGCTCTACCCCTCGTTAGGTCCCAGATGGGGAAGAAGGCGGGAGGAGGGGAGGAGGAGGAGGAGTAGGAACCAGAGGGAGAATCCGATCTCTTAGAAAGAATCCTTACGCCTGAATCCTATATTTATTCCTTGGGCGTCCCCCAATCCTCGGGGATAACTTCCAGTGTAAACAGGTTCTCCCAATCCTGGCCGCAGTAAAGGTTTTGCATGGCGTCTCTCGTTGGCGAAAGCCCTCTCTGCCATAAGGCTTAGCCCGCGCGCGGGCGTGCGGGTGGGTGAACTTACATGTAAAGGTGGCTTTGGGCGTTTTTCTGTGTTTTGTCAGTTTTTTTCCTCTTCCTCGGAGGGTAGCGTCTTTTTTTTTTTTTTTTTTTTTTGTTTCGTTGATGTTTATTTTTTATGGTATACTATAGTGAGTTAAATTATATATATATTATAGATATATTATATATATATATATATATATTATACTATATACTATATATATATATATTTATATATATATATATATAATATATATATATATATATATATATATATATATATATATATATATAGTATATATATATATATAAAGGTTTTTGCCACGAAGGAAAAAATGAAAAAAGCGAGGTAGCCGAGTACTTTCGGACTTGTTCCGACCCTTTACTAAGGCAAACTGATTTTACAGAGGAAAACATAGTCAAAAGAAGGCTTAATATCCAAAACTGACACTACAAGATTAGCAATAAGGTCGATTTCACTCTACAGAAACGAGGAGGACGCCTGAGGGTAGCCACACCTTGGAGGGTACACACACGGTAAACAAGTTATTCTTCTGAAAACCCAGTACTTTTGAAAAAAAACAAGGAAGCACTATACAAAACTTAATATCATGAAATTTACACAAATTTTCCCCAAAAATTATTATTAATGAAACGACGAAAGAAAATATAAATATATATATATATCGAGCAAGACAAAGAGGGAGAGAGAATATCAAACCAGAGAGAGAGAGAGAGAGAGAGAGAAATAATAACTATATACACGTGGGACTAATTTATTAGTAGTTCATTTATTTTAAGGTCCTTCATAAACATCTTACAAATATATGGGTCCAAATGGTACTTTCCCAAACTAAGATTTAGGTTATGTTTATTAGTGATTTGTATAATTGCCGATTCCAGTAAATTCCTTGACACATAATCATTAGATCTAGCAATTACAGAGGTATCACCCCAAGTAATACAATGAGATTTTTCACTCAGATGGATAAACAGTGCATTTGAAGTCTGGGCTGTTCTAACTGAATACATATGCTTCTCAATACGTACACATAAATTTTTACTTGACTGACCAATACGTACACATAAATTTTTACTTGACTGACCAACGTAAAACGATGGGCAATCCTTACAATGAATTTTGTAAATGATGTTGTTATTTGTTACGGGACTATTCTTAATTAGCATATCTTTAATGGTATTGTTATAAGAGAACACTACATTAACATTAAACGATTTATTAGTATTGTAGGATCAATTGCCTATAAACTATCTAAATATCTTACTAAATTGTTATCCCCGCTACTAGGAACTGTATTTAATTCACACATCCGGAATTCTCTTGATCTTGTGGAAAAATTAAATAACATTGTACTAAACCCTAGCGATATCTTTGTCAGTTTTGATGTATGTTCCTTGTTTACAAAAGACCCTATTGACTCTGTGCTAGAATATTTAAGTCATGAACTTGTACTGCATGAATTGCCTATGTCCGTTAGTCACATAATTTCCTTGATTAAGTTATGTATTTGTGATTGCAGACTTATTTTTAATGGAGAATATTACCAACAAATATTTGGTATGGCTATGGGTAACCCTTTATCGCCCCTCCTTTCAAACTTATATATGGAATTTTTGAGAGACAACACCTCCCGAATATCACACTTGTCCCCTTAAAATGGTACCGATATGTCGATGATATCTTAGTAGTCTTACCTGTTGGTATCGATGTAAATGATTTACTCTCTAAAATGAATAATTTAGTGCCATCCATAAAATTCGCTGTTGAAATTGAAAATAACAATGTCATCCCTTTCCTAGATGTATTAATACATAGAGAATCTTTCCAATGCAAATTCAGTATTTATAGAAAGCCCACAAATAATTTAACATATGTAAATTTTTATTCTGGCCACCATCTTAATATTAAAATTTAAATTTTTTCTTCTATATTCCTACGCGCTTTGCGTATCACGAGTCCACAATATCTTGACCAAGAAATAGAATACATAAAAAAGATAGGAAACGATCTCTGCTACCCACCTCATTTAATTGATTTATGTTATGAAAAAGCTCACAAAAAGTTTTATAGTGTTGCTATTAATGAAAATGAAATGCCTAAAAATGTACTTAGTTACCTTACTTTCGCGGATTTGAAACCATAAAATCAATATTTAAATCGTTTAATGTTAACGTAGTGTTCTCTTATAACAATACCATTAAAGATATGCTAATTAAGAATAGTCCCGTAACAAATAACAACATCATTTACAAAATTCATTGTAAGGATTGCCCATTGCCGTTTTACGTTGGTCAGTCAAGTAAAAATTTATGTGCACGTATTAAGCAGCATATGTATTCAGTTAGAACAGCCCAGACTTCAAATGCACTGTTTATCCATCTGAGAAAAATCTCATTGTATTAATTGGGGTGATACCTCTGTAATTGCTGATCTAATGATTATGTTTCAAGAAATTTACTGGAATCGGCAATTATACAAACCACTAATAAAAAAAACCCAAATCTTAGTCTGGGAATGTACCATTTGGACCCATTTATTTGTAAGATGTTTATGAAGGACCTTAAAATAAATGAACTACTAATAAATTAGTCCCACATGTATAAGTTATATCTTTCTCTCATCATTTCTCTCTCTCTCTCTCTCTCTCTGGTTCGATATTTTCTCTCCCTCTTTCTCTTGCTCGTATATTATATATATATATTATATATATATATATACTATATTATATATATATATATATATATATATATATATTTTATTTACTTTTTTTTCGTCTTTTTCATTAATAATAATTTTTTTGGGGAAAATTTGTGTAAATATTATGATATAAGTTGTATATGCTTCCTTGTTTTTTCAAAATGTACTGTTTTCTGGAAGAATAACCTGTTTACCGCGTGTGTACCCTCCATGGTGTGGCTACCCTCAGGCGTTTCCTCGTTTCTGTAGAGTTAAATTGACCTTATTGCTAATCTTGTAGTATCAGTTTGGATATTAAGTCTTCTTTTGACTATGTTTTCCTCTGTAAAATCAGTTTGCCTTAGTAAAGGGTCGGAACAAGACGAAAGTACTCGGCTATCTCGCTTTTTCATTTTTTCCTTCGAGGTAAAAACCTTTATTTCTATACATAGCATCACGTTTTATATACTTCGTGATCAAGTTATTCATTATATATATATATATATATATATAAGTCCCACTTGTATATAATTATTATTTCTCTCTCTCTCTCTCTCTCTCTCTCTCTCTCTCTCTCTCTCTCTCTCGTTCGATATTCTCTCTCCCTCTTTCTCTTGCTCGATATATATATATATATATATATATATATATATATAATATATATATGATAATATATATATATATATATATATATATATTATTATATATATAGCTATTAATATATATATATATTCTTTCGTCTTTTCATTAATAATAATTTTTGGGGTGGAAAATTTGTGTAATTTTTATGATATTAAGTTATATATGCTTACTTGTTTTTTCAAAATGTACTGTTTTCTGGAAGAATAACCTGTTTACCGCGGGTGTACCGCTCCATGGTTAGTTTGGCTACCCTCAGGCGTTTTCCTCGTTTCTGTTAGAGTGAAATTGCCCTTATTGCTAATATTGTAGTGTCAGTTTGGATATTAAACGTTCTTTTGACTATGTCTTCCTCTGTAAATCAGTTTGCCTTAGTAAAGGGAAGGGTCTGAACAGGACCGAAAGGACTCGGCTATCTCGTTTTTCATTTTTTCCTTCGTGGCAAAAACCTTTATATATATATATATATATCTATATATATAGTATATATATCTATTATATATATCATATATATATATATATATATATATATATAATATATATATTATATATATATATATATACTATATATATATATATATATATATATACATATATACATAATATATATATATATATATATATATATATATATATATATATATAACCTGTAGTTCATTGCTTAGGAGAATTTTTCATTAAAAAAAGTTTGTGAATGAAGTCTAATGTTTATTTGCCAATGAAGGAATGAAAACCATTTCTTGACAAAAACTAAATGAAACAAAATAAACAAAACAAATACTCATTTCTCAACGAAAACTAATTGCATTTCTCGACAAACACTAACAGGAAAATTAAGCAAAATTAATACTCATTTCTCAACGAAAACTAAGTTCATTTCTCGACAAAAACTAACTGGGAAATTGGGCAAAACTAATACTTATTTCTAAACAAAAAGTAATTGCATTTCTCGACAAAATTTAACAAGAAAATTAAGCAAAATGAATACTAATTTCTATCGAAAACTAATTGCATTTCTGGACAAATACTGACGAGAAAATTGGGCAAAATGAATACTCATTTCTCAACGAAAACCAAGTTCATATCTCGACAAAAACTAACAAGAAAATTAAACAAAATAAATACTAATTTCTATACGAAAACTAATTTCATTTATCGACAAAAACTAGCAGGAATATTAGACAAAATTTAACACTCATTTCTCGACGAAAACTAATTGCATTTCGCAACGAAAACTAAAAATAAATAAATAATGCACAGTAAATACATCTCACCAGTGAATTGAACCCAATCGTCTTCCTTGGCTGGACCACTCTGGAAGAATTTGGGGTTGCGGGGTGACGCTCGGACAAGAAAAAGAAGAAGAGGGGTGGCTGGGGTGAGCTTATAATTGGGGTGATGAAGGTAATTAAGAGCGATCGCTAATGGAGATGGCTTCTGGGTTGGGGAGGGGGAGGATGAGGAAGAGGAGTAGGAGGAGGACAGAGAATTGTCCTAAGCAGAGTCAGATGTTGGTATTGTTGTTGTTGTTGTGATTTGTGACGTTGTTTTCGTAATAACTATGGACAGTGGCAATATTTATCGTTATTAATATTTCAATATTCATGACGGCTTCAGAATTAGGATTCTATCGAATTCAGAGAGAGAGAGAGAGAGAGAGAGAGAGAGAGAAAGGAGCACGACCAGTTTTTTTTGGGGGGGGCAGGATTGAACGGCTTACCTCTTTTCGTCGCGAGGATTACTGAAGGATTGAAGGATATTGTTGTCTTCGCTGGGCACGAGGTTCAGGATATGTGTCTGTGCGTGCTTGCGTTCATAGAAATATATATTATTATTATTATTATTATTATTATTATTATTATTATTATTATTATTATTGCAGAATGAGAAATGAAATCCCATGTGTGGACCTGAGTGTGACATGGATGCCCTTATGTGACTTAGATGCCCTTGTGTGATATGAATGCCCTGAAGTTAAAGAAAAAAAGTTGGCAGTTACTTGGATACCCTCCTTATGTGATATGGATGCCCTTAAGTGACTCGGATACCCTTATGTGATATTAATCCTCTAATGTGATATGGATGCCCTTATATGATTTAGTTGCCCCTATATGATACGGATGCCCTTATCTCATGTGGATGGCTTTAACTATCATAAATATCCTTATGTGATATTGAACCCTATATGTGATATGAATTTCCTTATGTGATGTGAATGCCCATATGTTATTGGAATCACATAACCCCTTTATGTGATATGAATGGCATTAAAATGCCCCTATGTGATTTGAATCAGTTATTGTGATATTAATCCCCGTATGTGATGTAAATGCCCGTACGTGTTAACTGGATCCTCGTATCTGCCCATAGAATAGGGCATATGAATGCCCTTGTTCTGTGGGAATACCCCTACGTAATATGAATGCCCTTTGAATGGCCCTATGTTATGCCTGTGTGATATGAATCCCCTGATGAAGTATGAATGTCCTTATGGATGCCCCTATATATGAATGCCTATAAGTGTTAAAGTGGATGCTCTTATAATTATATGAATATCATTTTGTTAGGAAAATGCACCTATATGGTATGATATGATATGAATGTCCTAATATGATACTCGTATGTGATATGAATGCCCCTATATGTGATATGAATACCTTCATGTGGTATGATACCTGTATGTGATTTGAATGCCCTTGTATGTGATATGAATGCCTCAATGTGGTATGATACCCGTATGTGATTTGAATGCCGTTGTATGTGATATGAATGCCTCAATGTGGTATGATGCCCGTATGTGATTTGAATGCCCTTGTATGTGATATGAATGCCTCAATGTGGTAAGATACCCGTATGTGTATGAATGCCTATGTAGGCGATATGATGCCTCAATGTGGTATGATTGGCCCCATATGATTTGAATGGCTATTGTATATAAAATTAAACCTTTATGTTATGGGAATGCCCTCATATCATATAAGCACCCTTTTATGAGAATATCTCTTATGTGATATGAGTGCCCTTGTGTGAACTGAATTCTCCTATTTGAAATCAAATCATTTCGAAAAAAAAAAAAAAAGCGCGTCACTTTCGACCACTTACTGGCCAGTCAGAAGACCATATCAGCAATAATGACCTAATGAACGAGTGGCCTGTCCCTCCCCTACCCCCTCCCCATTCCCCCAATCACCGATGAACCTTTAATGATCCCATAAGGCTGTTCTTTACAGGTGCTCCCCAATTA
>NC_061095.1:47313704-47316204 GCF_015104395.2 Macrobrachium nipponense | reverse complement strand
GGTGGAAGATTTAACCTGTTTTTTTTTCAATTTTAACATGCCTTTCCAATGGAAGCTCTAGTAAATTTGTTCGTGGAAGCTCTAACTAATCTGTTCATGGAAGCTCTAGCAAGTTTGTACATTGGAGCAGTAGCTAATTTGTTCATGGAAGGTTTAGCAAATTTGTTCGTGAGAACTTTATCTAATCTTTTTATGGAAGCTCTAGCAAGTTTGTTCATTGGAGTAATAGCTAATTTGTTCATTGAAGCTTAAGCAAATTTGTTCATTGGAGCAGTAGCTAATTTGTTCATGGAAGCTTTATCTAATCTGTTCATGAAAGCTCTAGTAAGTTAGCTCATTGGAGTAATAGATACTTAGTTCATTAAAGCTTAAGCAAATTTGTTCATTGGAGTAATAGCTAATTTACTCATGGAAGGTTTAGCAAATCTGTTCATGAGAGCTTTGTCTAATCTGTTCATGGAGGCTCTAGCAACTTTGTTCATTGGAGTAATAGCTAATTTGTTCATTGAAGCTTTTTAGCAAATTTGTTCATGAGACCTTTAGCTAATCTGTTCGTGGAAGCTCTAGCAAGTTTGTTCATTGGAGCAATAACTAATTTGTTGTTCATTGAGGCTTAAGCAAGTTTTCTCATTGGAGCAGTATCTAATTTGTTCATTGGAGCAATAGCCAATTTGCTCTTGGAAGTTTGAGCAAATTTGTTAATAGGACCAATAGCTAATTTGTTTATGGAAACTAGAGAGAAATCTTTCATGAGAGCTCTAGCTAATCTGTTCATGGAAGCTTTAAACAGCTTTGTCATAGGAGCTTTAGTCAATCTGTTCCTGGGTGCAATAGCTAATTTGTTCATGGAAACTTTAGCTAATCTGTTCATGGAAACTATATAGAGTCATAAGAGGTAGCTTATCTGTTCATGGAAGCTTTAGCAAATTTGTACATTATATCTTTAGCAAATTTGTTTAGGGCAGCTATAGCTAATCTGTTCTTGGTATCTTTAGCAAATTTCTTAGAGGTACCTCTATCTAATCTGTTCATGGAAGCTCTTAACAGATGTGTTCATGGCAGGTCTAGAAAATTTGTTCATGGAAGCCATAGCTAATCTGTTCCTGTTTAGTTGATTCTGTTATGAAGAGTTCTTCACAGAGGCTGTTGTTGATTTGTTTATGCAAACCGTAGCTAATTACTTCTCAGAGAAAGTGTCATCAAGCTGTCTATGAATGATAGAGGAAGCTTTCACTATGGCAGCTTGAAGTTTCACAAAAGCTTAAACTATGATGTAAATGTCAGGTATTGCTTGTTTTCCATTGAAATATGTGAGTTTGGTTGTAAGTTGAAGCTTCGAATAATGTAATAATTGAATTTAAGCTGACTTCTTGATGCCATTTTGAGCTAAGTCGATGAGGGAAAAGCTGAAAGACATTTTCCTCACTCATTCGTGAAATGATTACGTAACTTGTATATTGGAGTTTTAGCTCACTTTGATGTGTAATTTTAGCTCATTATCTCGTGGAAGCTTAAGTCAATCATTAATGCCGGTTTTGGCTTATTCAACATATGACGTATTTCGAATCATTTCATAAAGGCTTTAGCTAATTTTTTCCCATGAAAGCTTTAGCTAATTACTACTTGAAAGCTGTGGTATTTCATAGGATCTTGTTTTCCCATTCAACAATTGGATATTGAGCCAATTTAATGAAAGCTCTAACCAGTTGGAAGGACCAGACACTGATTGACAGTGATGGACAATTTGGTTCAGGGAATCGTTTGCCAATCATTTGATAAAACTGTCGTATAATGTGCTCCTGAACATTAAAATAAAGAAATGCATCAGCCAATTTGAACCTCGTAGCTTTTGCCAATCATTCAATGAGAGCTTTAGCTAATTTACCTGGATACTTTTGCCAATCATTCTGTGAAAGTTTTAGCCAGTTATCCTGGTAACCTTTGTCAATCATTAAATAAAAGTTTTAGGCCTTTAACCTCGGAGCTTTTGCCAGTCATTCAATGAGAGCTTTAGCTAATTAACCTGTTATCTTTTGCCAATCATTCAATGAGAGATTTAGCTAGTTAACTTGGTAACTTTTGCCAATCATTCAGTGAGAGATTAAGCCTATTAACCTGTTATCTTTTGCCAATCATTCAATGAGAGATTAAGCTAGCTAACCTGGTAACTTTTGCCAATCATTCAGTAAGAGTTTTAGCCATTTTACCCGGTATCTTTTGCCAATCACTCAATGAGAGATCTTGTAAGTTAACCTCGTAACTTTTGCCAATCGGTCAATGAAAGATTAGGCCTATTAACCTGTTATCTTTTGCCAGTCATTCAATGAAAGATTAGGCCTATTAACCTGTTATCTTTTGCCAATCATTCAATGAGAGATTAAGCCTATTAACCTGTTATCTTTTGCCAATCACGTAATGAGAGATCTAGCTAGTTAACCTGGGAACTTTTGCCAATCATTTAATGAGAGATTTACCCTATTAACCTGTTATCTTTTGCCAA
>NC_061095.1:47293704-47308704 GCF_015104395.2 Macrobrachium nipponense | reverse complement strand
TGGCGGAAGCAGCCTCATTCGTCATTTCCCGAGACAATTATCTGTATATTCTTTAGAATAGTCGAGGACATAATTGGTTTCGAACCATTAAGACCTTTTTTTTCGTGGTTGGGGGGGGGGCGCTTTGAAAGACCCATGCGGAAATGGTGGCGGTCCAGAATTGGTCCACTTGTCAAACAAAAGACTTAAATACAGATATATTTATCATGTGGTGATGGTTAAGTGTTTTTTAATCCCTGCTTTTCTATCTGCTTGCTTAAAGATATGCAGTAGTTTCTGCTTAGGAAAGGTGCTCAGTGGCAGTCACTTTATTATTATTATTATTATTATTATTATTATTATTATTATTATTATTATTATTATTATTATTCAGATTGATGAACCCTATTCATATGGAACAAGCCCAGCACAGGGGCCACTGACTTAAAAATCAAACTTCCAAAGAATATGGTGACTCGAGATTCCAGCTCCCAAAGAATATGGTGACTCGAAATTCAAGCATCCAAATATGGTGATTCAAAATTCAAACTCACTGAGAATATGGTGACTCGAAATTCAAGCTTCCAAAGAATATGGTGACTAGATTCAAGATTCCAAAGAATATAGTGACTCAAAATTCCAACTTCAAAGAATATAGTGACTCGAAATTCAAACTTCCAAAGAATATAGTGACTCGAAATACAAGCATCCAGAGAATACAGTTTCCGAAGGCAATCTTTGGCTACTTGTTTCATTAAATATTTGAATCTCTCTCTCTCTCTCTCTCTCTCTCTCTCTCTCTCTCTCTCTCTCTCTCTCTCGTGCAAGTTTGTGAGAATAATGCAGGGTCCAATCCAAGAGACGGATAAATCATGAGGGTTCATGTTGGAGAGAGAGAGAGAGAGAGAGAGAGAGAGAGAGAGAGAGAGAGAGAGAGAGAGAAAGTAATAATGCTGGGAAAAGTTGGGTAGTATCTCAAGACAAGGAGAGAACGAACTTCAATAAGAATGTTGGCAAGTATGTTTCAATTAAGTCTTCTGCTCTCTCTCTCTCTCTCTCTCTCTCTCTCTCTCTCTCTCTCCTTATGAATATTAATTGCGTAGCTCTAAGGGGGAAACGGAAACAGGCGCTTGATCCTTTCCCACCGGGTTAGTGGTGCGGTAAGTACGTAAAGAATACGCGACAAGCTTTTGATTTTAAGCCGAAGTAAGTTGATCTCCCGTCCCTTCAGGACCCTTCAAGGGCGTCCCTTCATGGGCGTCTCCCTGGCCTTCCTCTCTCTGGCCCTTACCCACCCACTACACGAACCCCTACGCATCCTTTCGCCCTTAAAACTTAGCCCTTAGAACCTCCAAGTCACGTTTTCCTTCCCATATGGCATTGTTTCCGAAATCGTTGTCCCTCTCCGTCACTTGTCACCAGCTTCTGGTGGAGCTCACATGACACATTCCACTTTCTGTGTTATAGGGAAACTTGAATGGACAGACAGACGTCGATATTTTCTGCCTTTTTCTTCCTATTCTTTTTTCTTATTAGATTTTTATTGATGGACATTCATACATTTGAAGCTGCTGTTCTTCGAGGATATGTTTCCCGTAGGGGGAGTAATGCCGTCAGTGCGCCTTATGCGATGAACTGTCGACATTACTTATGGTTCTTTGCAGCGTCCCTTCGGCCCCTAACTGCAACCACTTTCATTCATTTTACTTTACCGCCTTTCATATTCTCTTTCTTCTTCTTACTCCGACCCTCTCTAACTGCGAGGTTTTCTTTCTTTACTTCTTTCAAGTCTCTTAATTTCCGTTTTAGCGTGAGTGACCTCATAGATCCTAATGTTTGGCTTTGGTCTAAACCTTATAAACTAATTTGAATTCTTTAAGGATGTGTGTATTAGTTTCTGCAACGTGTGCCCACGTGCCCCGGCATCATACTGGAAAATTATCGTGATTACTGTCAGTTTCCTCATTCCTAGTTTCAATTCATCTCCGCCAAGAATCCATCCCCTTAAAATGAACCAGATCCTATTAATAGGCGATGACCGCAGAAGCCTCCCCCGCCCCACCACCCCCGGGGGCCACGAAGCTCAGAAGGGCCCCCTCGAAACTTTAACATGGACGGGCGGTGTTCCGGGGGGAGAAGATCCTCTTTTTCACGACGCGAGTAATGGCCGAATTCTCTTCGCTTCCTTTTGAATTTGCGAAACGGATTCCTCTCCAACAACAATGGCGGCTGGAAAATTCAATTCCATTAAGCATTCGGCTCGTCGGGGTGGAGGAGGGAGGGGATCTCTCTCTCTCTCTCTCTCTCTCTCTCTCTCTCTCTCTCTCCGAGCGAGTCAGCGGAGGTCTGAAAATAAGGTTCTGGACGTCGGGACGTCACTTTTGGAGTAGTACCCCCTTAGCCGTCCCGCTCGCTGCTACACGATTCCGTTTTCTTTAACACCCGCGAAGACTTCGCCTAGAGTGCATATTTATGAATTGTTTGTGTTTATCTATTTACAAAATATAAAGTTACTGATCTTTATCCGTTATTCTCGTCCACCCATGTACATGAACTCTTATTTTGCAAGTTGTAGAGAATTACGCAAAAGTCATTGTCAGAATCCAGGTAATTGAACCGTAATGGACCAGAGATCCTTGTGGCTTAATCTTATATGCCGGCCGTCAAGTATAAAACGTGTTTCGCATGCTGAGAGAGAGAGAGAGAGAGAGAGAGAGAGAGAGAGAGAGAGCTTTTCCTTGCAGAAACTGAGAGATATGATGTAGTTATGTATATAAATGAATATGTCCTGATATATATATATATATATATATATATATATATATATATATATATATATATATATATATATATGTATATTATATATATATAGATAGATAAAGGATATATATATATATATATATATATATATATATTATATATATATATATATATATATACATCATACTGGGGTGATACTCCTCGGCTAAAATCGAATGAAAAATAGTTAAAAGTGAACAAGGTGTTTTTCTTCTTCTTTTTATAGTTTATTTGTAATTTTACTGAAGAAGAATGGTTGAATTGAATTTGTTTATAATTTTGCAACATTTCCTTCTTAAACGTGTTTTGTAATAGTGTATTACTCATTCTCTGAGATTTTAGTTTCGTTCTTAGCAATGGTTGAATTGGCAATCCTTTTACGTTAGTTTGCTTTCTCAAAATGATTTGCTTTAATGTATTATTTAGCCTGAAAAATGCGGCTTTTTCTCGAAGCGTCGTTAGCCAATAAAAACCCAATGTAATGGGGCCGTGTCCTACCGTATCCCAATGCCTATATCTATCTATCTATCTCTCTATCTCTATCTATCTATCTATGTATCTGTATATATATATATATATATATATATATATATATATATATATATATATATATATACTATACAAACATATACTTAAGTTTATAAATGAGTGATACCAAGGAGAGTATGTATCTTATAAGTCTCTCTCTCTCTCTCTCTCTCTCTCTCTTTCTCTCTCTCATCCTCTCTCTCTGCGAAAAAGACACATAAATATCCCCATCATTCCGTAGTGACCCATTCCTCTTCGCAGATTCCTTGGCGGTTTCCCCCTCCCCCCCCCTCCCAAGAAGGGTCGTGTTCAATACCTCCTTATACAAAGAGGAAGGTCGGACCTCCTCCTTCCCTCCTTCCTTCCGTCTTCAAACTAATCCTTCTCCGGGCCTTGTCCCTTCTGCTGTCCCCTTTGTCTGAATCCCCAACAAAAGAGAGAGAGAGAGAGAGAGGAACACTAAAAGCTTTTCGGCGGATGATGCAGGAACCCCGCCTGATTACACTCGACGGCGGCAGCGTTCCGCAGCTCCTGTTGGAGCGGGCGGGAAACCGCCTCTTATGCTGCTGTGGGGAAACGGTTGATGATGACAGGGCTGCTGCCGATCGTGCTCGATTAGACTCGAGCCGCGTTCCACGGCCGCTTCGGAGCCCCGGCTGAAAACCGTCCTATGAAATGTAAAATCTGTTCTTTCTTGTACTGAAAGAGCGTTTCAGAATGGCTGTGTTCGTTTGAGTGGAATTGGCTCTTTTGAAGGGTTCAGGGGTTTTGAAGAGGTGCATTCGTTGTCCTAGTCATCACAGTAAAAAAGACTTCCTAATACATATTTTATATATGTATATTTATATATATATATATATATATATATATATATATATATATATAAAGATATATATATATGTGTGTGTGTGTGTGTGTGTGTGCGTGTGTGTGTGTGTATTGATTATTATATATATATATATATATATATATATATATAGATATATATATATATATATATATATATATATATATATATATATATCAATACACACACACACACATACATATATATATATATATATATCTATATATACATATATATATATACACATATATATATATATTAGAAAGTCACTGTGATGACTTGGAGACAACTAATGCACTCTTCAAAACCCCTGAACCCTTCAAAAGAGCCAATTCCACTCAAAACGAACACAGCCATTCTGAAACGCTCTTTCAGTACAAGAAAGACAGATTTACATTTCATATATATATTTATATATATGTGTGTGTATGTTTATGTATTTGTAGTATATATATATATATGTAATATGTTTCAAAATTTCATATATTTTGCACTGTCCCTAATTGTACGAGGCTTGTTCGTGGTAAGAAAAAAAATATTAATCAAAATATAAATTTTCTTGAATAGTCTTAAATGTATCGTTATCACTACAACAGCTGTTTTGTCCATCTTTGCCTCTGTCAAAGATTAATGAATTACATTCTAGTTGGCTGATTGGTTTACATTAAGTTGGCCTTATGCCAGGACGGGTCCTCGCCGAAAGGCGCACTGAAAATACTGAAAATGTGTGGTGAGGTGTTTGAACTATAGAAGGGATCTTTCCTAGATAGTGATCGTTGGACGAGTGAGTGGTTTACGTGCTTGCCCACCGGTTCAGTAGTCACGCGTTAGATTCCCTGCTCTGCCAACGTGGAGTCAGAGAACTTTGTATGTGGTGATTAGAAATTCATTTCTCGATATAATGTGGCTCGGATCCCTCAGTAAGCTGTAGGTCCCGTTGCTAGGTGACCAGTTGGTTCCTAGCCACGTAAAAATATCCAATCCTTCGGGCCAGCCCTAGGTGAGCTGTTAATCAGCTCAGTGGTCTGGTTAAATTAAGATATAGTACTTGACTTTTAGGGGGTGTCATTATTGTTGTGTGTTTTGTTTTCACGTTCATCCCCAACGGGTTTGTACTCAATACGCCACAAAGGAGGATACATAGCGGGTTAAAATCCTTGAGGGTCACTGTCTACGAAAGATCCTATAGGAGGTTTGGTGTGGAACTCTGGCCATTACCCAACCAACCGAAGTAGTCTTGCAGACTGAAATGTACACGACTATGCAACACCGTTACACAAGTAGAAGTATCTGGTTGGTCAAGGAATTATTCGCATTTTCGGTTCTTTTATGTTTTTCTGTCCAGTTAAACCTCATGATGTAGAATTCCTTTATACAACAGTATTTCACTTAACATCAAGTGTAAGAGTTAAATATATCCTAGTTTAACCGGACCATTGAGCTCATTAACAGCTCTCCTAGAGCTGGCCCGAAGGATTAGACATATTTTTACTGTAGGATCCGAACCACATTATATCGAGAATTGAATTTCTTCTGATCGTCAGCAACAAATTCCTCTAGATCCACGTTGGCAGAGCGGGGAATCGAACTCGCGACTACCGATTGCTATAGTAGATTCACATCAACCCTGCATCTGATGTCTAGGCCGTCCCGTACGATTAGCTTATCAGCAGCCAATCAGGAGCTCGTAAGGGACTGGCCTAGATTTCAGATGCACGGTTTATGTGAATCTACTATACTTCTTTAGCAATACTACTGGAGGCGCCTGTCATCTTGTCTTCTCTTGTCGTGCGTAGTGTCCCTCGCTGTCGAACTCCTCACTTCTAGAAGTCATTTATTCCTCACACCGTTGGACTGTGGAAAAGCCTCCCTACTGAAGATGTCGTGCAATTGGAACTTTTAAAGTTCAAGCGAAGAAATAAGTGATCTCTTCTTCCTGTATTTTGTATCATCTGTCTCTTCCTTCGAATGGACACCATATTCTTTGGAAGCTTGAATCTCAAGTCCATGTTCCATATAAACGGGGTTCTTTTCCAGAATTATAATAATATTAATAAAACATAATAATCTAATAATAAGAATAATAATAATAATAAAGAATAGTAATAATGATAATAATAATTATTATTCTATTATTATTATTATTAATATAGTGTCTTCTACCAGGGGTAAGGATACAATCCGAATGTAGCTTATTAGACTTTATTAGGTCTAGAGTTGGTTGCTAGGTGGCTAGACTCGCAATGTTGGTTCTGAGGAGGTAGTTGAAGTTCCTCACTCTGTGAGTGACTTTGCTTGCTTCGGTCAGCTCGTGCTGGATGTTTTCTGTGGTGGGTGTCTATGAAATGTTCGTTTATCGCACTGGTTTACTGATTGTGTAGTGTCTCCTATGTAGTTTCGGCTGCGATATGATCACTCGCTTGTTTTTGTGTGCTTTAGTGTCAGAGCTGTTTTGCATCACCAGAACCGCTATCAGGTTAACGCCAATTGTATTATTATTATTATTATTATTATTATTATTATTATTATTATTATTATTATTATTATTATTATTCAGAAGACGAACCCTATTCATATGGCACAAGCCAACAGGGACCATCGCAGTGACTTGACATTCAATCTTTCAAAGAATATTATGGTGTTCATTCGAAAGAAGTAAGAGGAGGTAAAGGGAAATACAGAAAGAAGAGATCACTTGTAATAAAAAATGAACAAATTAATAAGTGAATAGATGAAAATGTAAGTCAATTAATTAAGATGAAGGAGAATTGTCTCAGGACATCCTCTTAAGGGAGAATTTTCCACAGTCCCAAGGTGTGAGGAATAAAGAACCTCTGGAACTGAGAAGTTCGAGAGAGAGGCAAAACATTTACTCCATATTGGAGCTTCTGCTGATCAGGGATCAATTGTGAACGTGAAAATACTTCTGTTACAATAAATCTTATGATAAGTTGACAAGCAAGAGACCTTTCTTATATACTGTACGTTTTTAAAGTAAGTTCCTTTAGGCCATACATCAACCGTGATTTTTTCACAGGTAATGACATCTCCTCCTTTGTCTTCATTGTATTTGCTGTTCAAAAAAGTCTCCCAGCATTTTTTGTTGAAGTTTATTTAATAATTTATATATATCATACAGGGTGTCCTTATAAAGTCCCAGTACCATTACAAGTATTTATTGCTTGTAATGTTACTGGGACTGTATTGGACACCCTGAAATATTATATAATATATATATATATATATATATATATATATATATATATATATATATATATATATATATAGTATATATTATTCTATATATATATATAATATATATATATATAACAATATATATATATATATATATATATATATATATATATATATATAATTAATTATTTATATATATACAAAAACACATCTCCTTCTATCACGATTTTATGACTCCAACTCCAATCTTCATCTTCCCATTAAAAAAATAAAAACAGAAATCTCCGATCAAAAGTCAAAAAAACTTTTAAACACAACCTTTATTTTTTTTTTTTCCCCTGGAGAGAAAAGGAAACTTTTCGCTTCATCCGTCATCGTTGGCATGAAATTCTCGCGCGAGCCGGTCGCATCCTCCTGGGACACGGGCTCTTTGGGGGCCGGGGGAGGGGGGCCCGTGGAGGGCCGCCCCGTTCCGTCCGGCTGGGATGGATTCTCCGTCGCTGTAATTGACCAATCAATCACGCACTTAATGCCCACCAGAGCCCCGATTCTCCTCTCTCTCTCTCTCTCTCTCTCTCTCGCAGTCTTTTTAAGATGCAACCCACGGTTTAAAACTTGTGCCTTCCCCTGTTCTTCATTTCTGTGGCATCTAAGTTGGATTACTGGACGTTTACATAATCTCTCTCTCTCTCTCTCTCTCTCTCTCTCTCTCTCTCTCTCTCCAAGCGTACACATACATATTTTCACTATCCCTTCATCTGTATTTCTGTATCGCTTTAGATTACTGAACATTTGCATATCTCTCTCTCTCTCTCTCTCTCTCTCTCTCTCTCTCTCTCATGCATACGCACATCCTTGTCAATGCATGTATACACATCCCACTTTAAAATGTCTAAAAAAAATCATTTTAACAAAATTCCTTCTAAATTGTTTACTTGTATCCATGTCTTACATTTATCAAAACCTATTTTAAATTACTCACTTGTATCCCTGTCTTACATTAAAAAGTTATTGTTAATAACTCTCTTGTATCCCGTCTTACATTTATCAAATTTGCTTTAAATCCGTTTTAAATTTCTCTCTTGTATCCCTGCTCTTACATTTATAAAGTTATATTAAATTACTCACTTGTATCCCTGTCTTAAATGTATGACATTTATGAAATAAATGTAAATAATTATCTTGTATCCCTGCTGTAAATCTATTTTAAATTTCTTACTTGTATCCCTGTCTTATATTTATAAGAATATATTGAATTACTCACTTGTATCCCTGTCTTACATTAATAAAATTATTGTCAATAGCTCACTTGCATCCCAGTCTTTCATTCATCAAATCTGTTTTAAATCCCTTATTCGTATCCTGGTCTTAGATTCATTAAATCTTTAAAATGACTCACTTGTATCCCTCCCTTGCAATCATAACATCCATTTCAACTCACCAGCTCCCTCACAATCGTCTGACTCCATACGTAGTAACTCATCCAAGTCCCATTCTGATATTCCCCTGCATCATTATTAACACGCTCAGGCGTCAGTTATGTCTCCCTCCGAATCCTTCCTTGAGCTCTCTGACGCACCGTGACATAAAGGCTTCGTGTCCCCGTCCTAAAAATGCAACAGTTACTGAATGGGATCGTGAATCACTATGAACAACTTCCCCCTTCTTCATTTTTTTTTCTTTTCATCTCGTCGAAAACTAATTGTCCCTCGAGTTCCCTCATCCCCCACCGATTTATGGATTACGTACCTGTTGATGGTCCTACCTGAAAAATCCACCTGGGCGATGATTTATCATCACCAGCCCTCCTCTCTCTTTCTCTAAGTTATATATATATATATATATATATATATATATATATATATATATATATATAATATATATATATACATATATATATATATATATTATATATATATATATTGAAGTTATTGAATGTGTGTTTAGAATTTATTACGTTCCAATGTTTTAAGTTTTAAGAACCATTCTCTCTCTCTCTCTCTCTCTCTCTCTCTCTCTCTCTCTCTCTCTCTCTCTCTCTCTCTCTCTCTCTGGTAAAGGTTATACTTTTGGAATTTACTGAATATATTGTCTAGAATTCATTATTGGGATAATATCTTAAAAATCATTCTCTCTCTCTCTCTCTCTCTCTCTCTCCTCTCTCTCTCTCTCTCTCTCTCTCATCCTCCTCCTCCTCCGCCCCTCCTCCTCCCTCCTCCTCCTCATCCTCCTCCTCCTCCTGCAGTAGTTGGCACGAGATTAGAGGTGCTTCTGATAGTGAGTTATGTTATCATTTTTCCATCCATTATTTTTAGAACAGTAGATATTGGAATTGTAGCACTGAATTATCCCAATAGTTATTATCACTTTAAAATAGTGACTTTAGGTTGGAAACACTATAAAATATGGACAATAGGTTATCAACACCTTAAAATAGAGACACTAGGTTGGTAACACTTTAAAATAGGGACATTAGGTTGGTAACACTTTAAAATAGGGACATTAGGTTGGTAACACTTTGAAATAGGGACGCTAGGTTGGTAACACTTTAAAATAGTTCCACTAGGTTGGTAACACTTTAAAATAGGGACATTAGGTTAGAAACACTTTAAAATAGTCACACTAGGTTGGTAACACTTTAAAATAGGGACATTGGGTTATGAACCATTTAAATGTTGCACTAACGTTATTTACACTTGAAAATAGTGGCACTAGGGTATTAACAATTGAAAATGGTCACTATGTTAATTAATTCTTTGAAAATAGTGGCACTGGGTTATCAACAATTTGAAAAAGGTGGCACGAAGTTATCAACAAACTAAAATAGTGATCCAATGATATTACCACTTTACGTTATGACGTTAGGTTAGTCACCCTTTATGATAGTGGCACTGCAGTGAGAATGGTGGCCCTGTATATTCAAAAGAGGCACTGGATTACTGGCACTTGCAACAGTGGCAATTGTCTCCATATGCTTATTAAAATCCCCATCATGTTAAACGAAAGGATTTGTAGACAATCAGTAGGGATTTATGCTACGTAATCCCCCACGCTTGTTTTCGTAATCCCTTTTACAGTTTTCGTTGGAATTGCATGCGTGGTTTGAATCATTAATTTTGCATATGTAATGGTGTATGGATTTGCTACGTCACGGATGATGTGCACATGTTTGTGTGCATATATAATATATATATATATATATATATATATATATATATATATATATATATATATATATATTATATATGTATATATATTACATATATTATATATATGTATATATATATATATTTAATTGCACATGTATTTATTCCTGTATGTCATAAATTTATCAAAATTATTTACCCATTCATAAATTGATTTCAACTCAAATCTTAAGTGACTTACAGATAAAGAATTAATAACTTATTATTATTATTATTATTATATTATTATTATATTATTATTATTATTAATTTATCTCTCTCTCTCTCTTTTGCAGGTAAGTAACCATAGACAGAAAGAAACTTTCTGAAGGCACCATCCCTCCCCTAGGTGCCTACTGCCACCAGTACCACCCCCCTCAAAGGGTGTTTTTTTTAGACGATTCCCCCTACTGACTGAACAAACCCCCCTGGGGTATAAAACCCTCAGGTTATATGGATTCTCAACCCATGGCAGAGAGGAGTGAGTATTTGGGTCTTTGTGGTGAGTTTTTTTTTTTTTTTTTTTTTTTTTTCCTTTTTTTTTTTTTTAGCTAGGATGCCAGGACAGGGAGACGGGGTGTTCTCACTGAAGTGAGACCTGGAAGAGATCAAGGTAGGAGGAAGTAGAGAAGTAGATGAAGAAGTGGAAGAGAAATAAGAAGAAGAGTAGGTGTTGGCTGTAAATAAAAGTCATGATTATAAACAGTGTAATATATATATATATATATATATATATATATATATATATATATATATATATATATATATCTATCACGTAAAATCCCTGAACAGAATTGCATAGTCGCAATATAGCGTAAGGCTAAAGTTGAATGTAACCCAGTTAAATATCTGCCCCATGAATATTCAACTTCACTTGTCAGTGAGGACACCCCGGAATTACGAATTCCTCATGAGAATTGATAAAAAAATAGACCTTCCTTTCATTTTTTTTTTTTTAGAATAGACCTATTGAGTGAGCATTCTTCAAAGATTTCTAGGCCTAATCAGAGCCCACGCGTGAGGTTACACATGATGAAATATAAATTCATGTCATTTTATTTTTACTTATGTGAGAGTAGGCCTACCATGTACTCATGTTTTGACATATATCACCGTGGATAGGACTTGACTTATGATATTGAAGTTATCAGTTAATAGGCTTACTAATGAATGTTCTCTATGCATTTCGTGCATTTCTTTCATTATTTTCGATGATGCTTCATTCAGTATCATGGTTACACAAGTGATATTTTCCGTTTATTGATTTTTTATTATAAGCTTTATTTTTTATCGTTTCCAAATTGATTATTTTTGATGTTCCACTTATCATTTGTGCCATTGTTTACGAGTGAATCATATTTTATTTCTCTGTTATTACAATTACTCTGAATTATAATGATTTTATTTCAGAGATTTTGAATTATCACTTTTTCATCAAAATTATTTATTTTCTTTTATTTCATTTCTCAAACTTTCCTTATTTTTAAAATGTCTTTTTTTTTTTTGTATATAATTATTATTTTTATCAGTTTTCTTCTTTTTCTAGTCGTTATTGTTTTTTATTCTATTATATTATTATTATTATTATTATTATTATTATTATTATTATTATTATTATTATTATTAGTATTTGGTACAAGACCCTCTTTAGGCAAATACTGTTAAAAAGAATGGCAGAATTAAGCGAGTTGATTTTATATATTGTTTTTTTCTATTTTCCTTACAATTCGCTTCTCAGGCTCAGCGATGTTTCTGAGTAACTGACCAATATTCATATTGGGAATTTTCAAAAAATTGTAAATGCTGAAGGTAATCTTTTATTAGAACAGGATATCAGGTCCAGGTCAAGCAGGGGTCGTCGTCAGTGCTGGTATTATTCCGTAGGCGTAGTCCAGTTCGGGCCGGGGTCGTCTTTGGTTTTAAGGGCTGGTATTGGTGCTGGTATAGTTGGTATAGCTGGTATCACGTGACGTTTCGACCTTCTCGCAGGTCATCTTCGGACGAGTCGTTTTAAGAGACTGTAGCAACAAAGTCTGTGGGGCGGTATTTATTCCTAATATCGAAATAATAGACCAAACAACGGATCCCCGACGTCTGCGCCTCCTAGAAGCCCTCCAATAGGTAGGAGAAACCAAATCTTAACATCACCCATGAAACGTTTCATCTCCCCCCGACAATACCAGATAATCAGGAGCCCCCACGGGATGATAAGATTCCTGCTACGGACAGAATTCCTGTCGTTCATCCCCAGGCACACTACGGCTCGCACGAGAGAATCCCCGAGCCCTTCGAGGCGAGATCCTTGACTTCGCCCAAGACCGGCCCGACCAATGAGAATGCAACTCTAAGTCCGAGCTGCTATAAATACCGCCCCACAGACTTTCTTGCTACAGTCTTCTTCAAAACGACTCGTCCGAAGATGACCTGCGAGAAGGTCGAAAATGTTCACGTGATACCAGCTATACCAGCACCAATACCAGCCCTTAACCGAAGACGACCCGGCGCCCGAACTGAACTACGCCTACGGAATAATACCGGCACTGACGACGACCCCTGCTTGACCTGGACCTGATATCCTGTTCTAATAAAAAGATTATCTTCAGCATTTATAATTTTTTGAAAACAATTCCCATTATGAAATATTGGCCAGTTACTCAGAAACCATCGCTGAGCCTGAGAAGCGAATTGTAAGGAAAATAGAAAAATTCAATATAAAATCAACTCGCTTAATTCTGCCATTCTTTTAGCAGTATTATTATTATTATTATTATTACTTATTATTATTTTATTATTATTATTATTATTAATTATTATTATTACATTTACAACCAGTCACTTTTCAAATAAACCAGACGGAAACATATTCGGCACTAATATATTGTCCTGATTTATTCCAATCCATCTTCACATACCATCAATGATATATTTATTACGATGAGAATTAACGTATATTTACATAGGTTAAATAAATCCTTATTCAGGTCTCTTTGAAATGTTTGTATGCATGTGTATATATATGCATGTATATATATGCATGTATATATATATATATATATATATATATATATATATATATATAAATATGCATATAATATTTACATATATATATTAAGGGGACGATGGAGCACACTTTAATATTATATATTATATTTGATTCAGTGTTAGTTTTATGTATCTATCTACGTGAATATATATATATATATATATATATATATATATATATATATATATATATATATATATATATTATATGTGTGTGTGTGTGTGTGTGTGTGGTGTGTGTGTGTATGTATATATAAATATAATGTATATTCATATCCCACACATACATACATTTATATATATATATATATATATATATATATATATATATATATATATATATATATCTTCAAAACTCTCATCCTATTCCAATCGACAGCATGTCCTGGGTATCAATATATGACGTGGGTAAAAAATATAAAAAATAAGTAGTTGAAGACCAAAACTGATATATCCATTATATTAGACTCGTTGCCTAGGGAATATATATATATATATCTCCTGTGGATCTCTTTCCGTTGTCCAAACAACTCGCGCTGGGAGGAAGTGAAGCAATAGGATGGTTCTGATTGTTGCGAAATTATGCTTAATCGAATATGGTTTATTCCTATATATGTGTATATGTACTATATATATATATATATATATATATATATATATATATATATATATATATAAAATATGGTGTGTATGTGTATATGTATAATGTTAACATACGTACAGATATATATGTGTGTGTATGTATGTATATATTGTTGTATATATATATATATATATATATATATATATATATATATTTCTACGATGGAGTTCTGCAAGGCCTTTCGACTTCTTGTTCTTTATTTAGCAGACACTGAAGAAGTATGAAAAAAAAAAGTTCACTATAATGCACGTATAAATGACAGATGGGGATGAGTACAAAGGAAAAAATATGTATCTGGGATCCACCATAATTGAACAATTAGTAGACCTACCAAAACAGGGATGCATCTAATAAGGGCCCCATACACTGAACGATTGTATGAACGACTGGTCTGAACGATTGCCGTTATCGACACACACTGTTCAGACAGTACGAACGATCTTCCCACCGATTTCAGTCTGAACAAAGATGTAGTCTCGAGAAGACATGGCATCATCTCTAGAAGAGACGAACCCGATAGCGTCATATCGGCAAACAAACACATACATTGAACGACCCGTGTATGACAGACAGACATAAGTCTCAAGCCAGCAACCTGGTCGTGACAGATTCCCACTGAGGTCGTTCGACCACGACACTCCGCCCACTTTTGCATACGGACGAGCCCATACACAATGCTTCTTGCGAACGATACAGACAGTCGGTCAGACAATCGTTCAGTGAATGGGGCCCTTAAGAGGATTTGCAAAGGATTAGGCCCAGTCAGTTCAGAAGCAGGGAAG
>NC_061095.1:47282693-47293204 GCF_015104395.2 Macrobrachium nipponense | reverse complement strand
TCCTAAAAATTAAAGATGGAATGTTACGTTGAAGAAAGATTGATTCCTCTCTCTCTCTCTCTCTCTCTCTCTCTCTCTCTCTCTCTCTCTCTCTCTCGTCTCCTTTCTTTCACGCATCGAGTTCTCTGCTTTGGGCTGTAAATGGAAGTCACTGTTATTCAGAGTTTACTTATTTACGTTGAACACACAAACACGATCTTGTTTCCCGTTTGTTTCATGTTTACATAAATGTGATTTTAACGTTTGTGTAAACAAATGTTTACATTTGTTTCCGCCATCAGATCTTAAAAACTACTGAGGCTAGAGGGCTGCAAATTGATAAGTTGATCATCCACCCTCCAATCATTACACATACCAAATTACAACCCTCTAGCCTCAGTAGTTTTTTTTTTTTCATTTAAGGTTAAATTTAGAAATGATCGTGTGTCTGGCATTGTAAAGGGCTGCAAATTGGCATGTTGATGATCCACCATCCAATCGTTACACATACAAAATTGCAGCCCTCTAGCCGCAATAGTCTTTATTTTATTCAAGGTTAAAGTTAGCCGTAATCGTGTGTTTGATAACGATATAGGCCAGGCCACCACCGGACCGTGGCTGAGTTTCATGGGCCGAAGAAACTTCCATACGCATGTTAGTCATATCTACAAAAAATATCATGTCAACTTAACCAACAGAACATTACAACTGCTGACAGAAATTATCGTCTACAGTCTAAAAAAAATATCTAAAAATTTAAAACTATGAAAAGTTTAAACCGTCTCAATAAATCTTCAAGTCTAAAAAGTCTAAAAAATGGGTAACAAGACATAAACAGCCTAAAAAGGGTTTAAGCAATATAAAAGTCTAAAGAAGTTCTAATCATCTGGAAAAGTCTAAAAGGTAAAAACGTCTTAAAACGGTCTAAACATCTTAAAAAAATCTAAAGATATTAAAAATAGTTTAAGTATTATAAAGTCTAAAAAGTCTAACAATGTATTCTAAAGCCTAGAAAATTTTAAAACACAAAGTCTAAAAAGCGTTCAGATGTCTTGAAAACTGTAAAAAAAAACAGTTTAAAACAGTCTAATAAGTCTGGAAAAGTCTAGAAATTCCAATTCAGTTAAATAAAGTCTACGAAGCAAACAAATTTAAGTCTAAAAAAAAGCTTTAAAAGCCTAATAAATCTACAAAAAGTCTACAAAAAGCCTAAAAACATTAAAAAATCTACAAAGGTTTGTCTAATCAGTAAGTTTTAAGTGAAAAAAATTTAAAAGCCTAATAAGTCAACAAAAAGTCTAAAATAAAGTCTACAGATATAAAAGAAAGACTACAAAAGTTTCAAAATCCAATAAGTCTAAAAGGCCAAACAAGTCCAGAATTATTAGGACTGTGTTAATTGAATGTGTAATTAGGATAAATCACCTAGCAATTACGGAAGAATTATGATGTCTTTCCTGTGCCTCCGTACTTTGGAGAGAGAGAGAGAGAGAGAGAGAGAGAGAGAGAGAGAGAGAGAGAGAGAGCGCATATGTGTGTGTGTGTTCGTGAGTATGAGTGAAATATTGCGAACATTTGCAGGTATTATATGAGAGAGAGAGAGAGAGAGAGAGAGAGAGAGAGAGAGAGAGAGAGAGAGAGAGCTTTCCAATAACACTTTCACCGTTATTCCTTTCACTCCTGATATTGATTCTCGGGCGAGCTTTCATCGTCTCTCTCTCTCTCTCTCTCTCTCTCTCTCTCTCTCTCTCTCTCTCTCATTTTCCCTTCTTAGTGCGTTTTCGTCCCCTGCAATTTACTCTCTAAATTATTCTTATTTTCGTCTTTGATTCCCTGTTTATTTTCGTTTCCTGATTCTTATTCCCAATTACACTCTTCCTCACATCCTCACGAGCTAAACACGCGTACACAAACAAGAACACTTGCACAAGCGCACAAACATACACATCAATGTGGGTCCTGCATTCACAAACACACGAACCAACAAGAGTTCTACATTCACAAACACACAAACCAATGGGGGCTCCGCTTTCACAAACACACGAACCAATGGGGGTTCTGCATTTACAAACAAACGAACCAATGGGGGGTTCTGCTTTCACAAACACACGAACCAACATGGGGTTCTACATTAAAAAAACACACGAACCAATGGGGGTTCTGAATTCACAAACACACGAACCAATGGGGGCTCTGCTTTCACAAACACACGAACCAATTCGGGCTCTACTTTCACAAACGCAAGAACCAATGGGGCTTTTGTATTCACAAACACACGAACCAATGGGGGTTCTGCATTCACAAACGTAAGAACCAATGGGAGTTTTGCTTTTACAAACACACGAACCAATGGGGGTTCTGCATTCACAAACGCAAGAACCAATGGGGGTTCTGCTTTCACAAACACACGAACCAATGGGGGTTCTGCTTTCATAAACAAACGAACCAATGGTGTTTCTGCATTCACAAACACACGAACCAATGGGGTTCTAATTTCACAAACACACGAACCAATGGGGGTTCAGCAGTCACAAACGCAAGAACCAATGGGGGTTCTACTTTCACAAACACCCGAACCAATGGGGGTTCTGCATTCACCAACACACGAACCAATGGGGGTTCTGCATTCACAAACGCAAGAACCAATAGGGGTTCTGCTTTCACAAACACCCGAACCAATGGTGGTCTTGCATTCACAAACACACGAACCAATGTGGTTCTAATTTCACAAACATACGAACCAATGGGGGTTCAGCAATCACAAACAAAGAACCAATGGGGGTTCTGCATTCAAAACACCCGAACCAACGGGGTTCTAATTTCACAAACACACGAACCGGTGGGGTTCTAATTTCACAAACACACGAACCAATGGGGGTTCTGCTTTCACAAATGCAAGAACCAATGGGGTTCTGCATTCACAAAAGCAAGAATCAATGGGGGTCCTACATTCACAAACATCCGAACCAGTGGGGGTTCTGCATTCACCAACACACGAACCAATGGGGGTTCTCCATTCACAAACGCAAGAACCAATGGGGGTTCTGCTTTCACAAACACACGAAACAATGGGGGTTCTGCTTTTACAAACCCACGAACAAATGGGGGTTCTGCTTTCACAAACACACGAAATAATGGAGGTTCTGCATTCACAAACACACGAACCATTGGGGTTCTGCATTCACAAACACTAACAAGATTCCTGCATCCACCAACACACAAACCATGAGGTTCTGCATTCACACACACGAACGAAACCATGGAGGTTCTGCATTCACAAACACACGAACCAATGGAGGTTCTGCATTCACAAACACACGAACTAATAGAGGTTCTGCATTCACAAACACACGAACTAATGGAGGTTCTGCATTCACAAACGCAAGAATCAATGGGGGTTCAGCATTCTCAAACACACGAACCAATGGGGGTTCTGCATTCACAAACACCCGAACCAATGGGGGTTCGGCATTCACAAACACACGAACTAATGGAGGTTCTGCATTCACAAACACACGAACTAATGGAGGTTCTGCATTCACACACGCAAGAACCAATGGGGGTTCAGCAGTCACAAACACAAGAATCAATGGGGGTTCTGCATTCACAAACACACGAACCAATGGGGGTTCGGCATTCACAAACACACGAAGCAATGGGGGTTCTGCATTCACAAATGCAAGAACCAATGGGAGTTCTGCTCTCACAAATACTCGAACCAATGGCGGTTCTGCTTTCACAAACACACCAACCAATGGGGTTCTGCTTTCACAAACACCCGAACCAATGGCGGTTCTGCATACACAAACACATGAACCAATGGGGGTTCTGCATTCACAAACGCAGAAACCAATGTGGGTTCTGCTCTCACAAACACACGAACCAATTGGGGGTTCTGCATTCACAAACACATGAACCATTGGGGGTTCTGCATTCACAAACACACGAACCATTGGGGGTTCTGCATTCACAAACACAGGAACCAATGGGGGTTCTGCATTCACAAGCACACGAACCATTGGGGGTTCTGCATTCACAAACACATGAACCATTGGGGGTTCTGCATTCACAAACATGAAACCATTGGGGGTTCTGCTCACACAAACACACGAACCAATTGGGGGTTCTGCATTCACAAACACAGGAACCATTGGGGGTTCTGCATTCACAAGCACACGAACCATTGGGGGTTCTGCATTCACAAACACACGAACCATCCGGGGTTCTGCATTCACAAACGCAAGAACCAACGGGGGTTCTGCTCTCACAAACACAAGAACCAATGGGGGTTTTCCTTTCACAAACACACGAACCAATGGGGGTTCTGCTTTCACAAACACACGAACCAATGGGGGTTCTGCTTTCACAAACACCCGAACCAATGGGGGTTCTGCATTCACAAACACACGAAACAATGTTGGTTCTGCTTTCACAAACACACGAACCAATGGGGGTTATGCTTTCACAAACACACAAACCAATGGGGTTCTGCTTTCACAAACACACGAACCAATGTGGGTTCAGCATTCAGAAACACACGAACCAATGGAGGTTCTGCATTCACAAACACACGAACCATTTGTGGTTCTGCCTTCACAAACACACGAACAATTGGGGGTTCTGCCTTCACAAACACACGAACCATTGGAGTTCTGCATTCACAAACACACAAACCAATGAGGGTTCTGCAAACACAAACACACGAACCATTGGGGTTCTGCATTCACAAACACACGAACCATTGGGGGTTCTGCATTCACAAACACACGAACCATTGGGGTTCTGCATTCACAAACACACGAACTATTGGGGTTCTGCATTCACAAAAAACGAACCAATGGGGGTTCTGCAATCACAAACACACAAACCAATGAGGGTTCTGCATTCACAAACACACGAACCATTGGGGTTCTGCATTCACAAACACACAAACCAATGAGGGTTCTGCATTCACAAACACACGAACCATTGGTGTTCTGCATTCACAAACACACGAACCATTGGGGTTCTGCATTCACAAACACACAAACCAATGGGGGTTCTGCATTCACAAACACACGAACCATTGGGGGTTCTGCATTCACCAACACACGAACCATTGGGGTTCTGCATTCACCAACACACGAACCATTGGGGGTTCTGCATTCACAAACACACGAACCATTGGGGTTCTGCATTCACAAAAAAACGAACCAATGGGGTTCTGCATTCACAAACACACAAAGCAATGAGGGTTCTGCATTCACAAACACACGAACCATTGGGGTTCTGCATTCACAAACACACGAACCATTGGGGTTCTGCATTCACAAACACACGAACCATTGGGGTTCTGCATTCACAAAAAACGAACCAATGAGGGTTCTGCAATCACAAACACACAAACCGATGGGAGTCCTGCATTCACAAACACACGAACCAATGGGGATTCTGCATTCACAAACACACGAACCAATGGGGGTCCTGCATTCACAAACACACGAACCATTGGGGTCCTACATTCACAAACACAA
The DNA here is from genome assembly GCF_015104395.2 of Macrobrachium nipponense. Lineage (NCBI taxonomy): Eukaryota > Metazoa > Arthropoda > Malacostraca > Decapoda > Palaemonidae > Macrobrachium > Macrobrachium nipponense. Next base: position 47,287,712 of record NC_061095.1, on the reverse strand, counting down.
GAACCAATGGGGGTTCTGCATTCACAAACACACGAACCAATGGGGTCCTGCATTCACAAACACACGAACCAATGGGATCCTGCATTCACAAACATAAGAACCAATGAGGTTCTGCATTCACAAACACACGAACCATTGGGGGTTCTGCATTCACAAACACACGAACTAATGGAGGTTCTGCATTCACAAACACACGAACTAATGGAGGTTCTGCACTCACAAACACACGAACCATTGGGGTTCTGCATTCACGAACACACGAAATAATGGAGGTTCTGCATTCACAAACACCCAAACCAATGGGGGTTCTGCATTCGCAAACACACGAACTAATGGAGGTTTTGCATTCACAAACACACGAACTAATGGAGGTTCTGCATTCACAAACACAAGAACTAATGGAGGTTCTGCATTCACAAACACAAGAACTAATGGAGGTTCTGCAGTCACAAACGCAAGAATCAGTGGGGGTTCAGCAGTCACAAACGCAAGAACCAATGGGGGTTCTGCATTCACAAACACCCGAACCAATGGGGGTTCTGCATTCACAAACACACGAACCAATGGGGGTTCTGCATTCACAAATGGAAGAACCAATGGGGGTTCTGCTCTCACAAACACACGGACCAAGGGGGGTTCTGCTTTCACAAACAAACGAACCAATGGGGGTTCTGCTTTCACAAACATACGAAACAATGGGGGTTCTGCATTCACAAACACCCGAACCAATGGGGGTTCTGCATTCACAAACACACGAACCATTGGGAGTTCTGCATTCACAACGCACGAACCAATGGGGGTTCTGCAATCAAAAACACACGAACCATTGGGGTTCTGCATTCACAAACAAATGAACCATTGGGGGTTCTGCATTCACAAACACACGAATTATTGGGGGTTCTGAATTCACAAACACACGAACCATTGGGGTTCTGAATTCACAAACACACGAACCAATGGGGGTTCTGCATTCACAAACACACGAATCAATGGGGGTTCTGCTTTCACAAACACACGAACCAATGGGGGTTCTGCTTTCACAAACACACGAACCAATGGGGGTTCTGCATTCACAAGCACACAAACCGATGTGGGTTCTGCATTCACAAACACACAAACCGATGGGGGTTCTGCATCCACAAACACACAAACCGATGGGGGTTCTGCATCCACAAACACACAAACCGATGGGGGTTCTGCATTCACAAACACACAAACCGATGTGGGTTCTGCATTCACAAACACACAAACCGATGGGGGTTCTGAATTCACAAACACACGAAATTATTGGGGTTTGAATTCACAAACAAAACGAACATTGGGTTCTGATTCACACACACACGAAACCAATGGGGTTCTTGCATTCAGCAAACACACAACCATGGGGGTTCTGCTTTCACAAACACACGAACCAATGGGGGTTCTACATTCACAAACACACGAACCAACGGGGGTCCTACTTTCACAAACGAACGCCAACCAAATTGGGGGTTTCTGCATACAACAAACCGAATTGATTGGGGGTTTCTTGAATTCACAAACAACCACGAACCATTCACACCGAACCAATTGGGTTAACTTCATACACAAACCGATGATGTTCTGATTCAAAACAAACACGAACGATTCCATTGGGGGTTCTGCATTCAGAAACACACAAACCGAAGGGGGTTCTGAATTCACAAACACACGAACCAATTGCAAAGAAAATATTCATAACAGAGAAAATATACATTTATACACTGGTGCATTACATTGACAGTTTATGTAGTGTAGACTTACACAAACACACATACACCCACACAGAAACACATACACATACACACACGAGATCTCATTTCAGTAAAATAATTCACGACTGTCAGACCTGATGAAAAAAATAAAAATAAAACACGTCTTTTCGCGCTCGTAGAGACGCACAACAAGCGCATGCGCAAAAGAAACATCACAACCAACGATCCGCTGATGCACTCCCTGTGGGGTGAGGCGTGTGGCTGTGGGCGTGTGGGCGTGGGAGGGGTGTGGGAAAATGCTTTTTGAGGTTTACTGAGCCGCGGAGCGACCTAATACGATGTCTTCCATTTGTGAATGTGACCTCACCAGCAAATGACCCGACCTTTTCGTTCACTTCACTCGGATGGGGGGTAGGGGGTGTTTGAGAGAGAGAGAGAGAGAGAGAGAGAGAGAGAGAGAGAGAGAGAGAGAAGAGAGTCAAGATATAAAATACCTAGTATAAAGACTAGTATAAAGAGAGAGAGAGAGAGAGAGAGAGAGAGAGAAGCCAGAAAGCGAGAGAGAGAGAGAGAGAGAGAGAGACATATATAAATACCTAGTATAAAGACTAGTATAGAGAGAGAGAGAGAGAGAGAGAGAGAGAGAGAGAGAGAGAGAGAGAGACTTCAAAGGTGCCATTTTTGAGTGCTGACCCAATACTCCCGGTGTCCAATATACCCCATCAAGCTAATGCAAAATCCTTTCATTCAATGCAATTCATGTGACAAACCCTCCCCCCTCTCTCTTCCTTCTTTCCTTCTCCCCCTCTCTCCGCCCCCCCCCCACACAAAAAAAAAAAACACCATCTCTAATCTCATATCTTTGTTTGTTCAAAATCCAAACAAGGAAATTGCGAAGCTTCGCCCGACGGGCGCAAACAAAGCAACCCGTTTGTTTATAGAGTCACCTCTTGCAATTACGGGTCCACACGAGACAAACCGAAGATTATGCAAAGAGTAAACGTTTTGTCGGGGTCTGGGGGCTGGGGGGGTATGGGGAAGGGGTGTGGTGGCTGGGGGAGGGTGGGAGAGATTGGGGAGGAGTCTAGGAGGATTGGCGGAGGAGGAGGAGGAGGCGGAGGAAGAGAAATCGTCTCTGAGTATGCCCTCGACTTTTAAAAGTTGATTGATATCTCTCCAGCTCACGGACGGATTTCGGCCGAATTTTGCGGGCAAAGATGAGGACCGGGGATGAGCTGGAAGGATCTCAGCAGATGAATTCAGACCTAGATTTTTCTCTCATTACTTTTTCTTGTAGTATATTTTGTATTTCTGGCGTTTGCTAGATATCCATGCTTGCCTTTCATGGTGGATATCCTCTAAACTGGCAGAAGGATTTGAATGAAAGTTTGAATAAGGTTGGATTGGAGCTCTTTGAGGCGTCCCTTCGATCCCTAGCTGCAACCCCTTTCATTCCTTTGACTGTACCTCCGCTCACCTTCTCTTTCTTCTATTGTAGTATCTAACCTCTCCAAACAATTGTTTCATAGTGCAACTGCTTTGAGGTTTTCCCTCGTGTTACGCCTTTCAAACCTTTGCACTGTCAATTTCTGAACTGATGTTTAGCCTCAACATTCCCCAGTGAAACCACAACATAACAACGTCTTCTGTTATTTGCAGCATTTATTCATTTTCCCAATCAACCGTCACAACAGCTCTACGTCTTGGTGTCTTATCCCACAAAATCAACCTGGAGGGGGTTAGGGGGGTCGGGGCTGGACGGTGTATTTATTATAGTACAGTAGTTTTTTAGGAGCATTGTATTTTTATTTTCTTTCACTCTTTATCACTATTTTGTTGTGGATTTCCCATGGGGAAAACATGAACAACGCGCGTGGCATCTTAAATAGTCTCTCTCTCTCTCTCTCTCTCTCTCTCTCTCTCTCTCTCTCTCTCTCTCTCTCTCTCGTCAGTTTTCTGCCATTAGTTCTATGGCCTCAACCAGAATAAAAATATTACATGACTTTTCAGATGCGAGCTTTGAAAAAAAAAAAATAGTTTCAACACAATTCTCTTCCATGCTGTGGTTACTATTACAGTTATTCCAAACAAGCTACACATACACCATACACAATATAAACATATACTCACACACTGACACATACTGTTTCACTACTGCGTTGCACGAATTACTGTAGCTCATAAAGACAGAAAATCTTCAAAAGAATTAAACAGTACATATCTCCACTAGTAAAAAGAAAGATCATATGTATGTATGGAGGTATGTAAGTATATATACGCATATATATGAATGTGTATACATATATACACACACGACTATATATAGGTGCACCCACGCGCAATAACCCATCCATAACCAGTCATTACTGACAAATTACAGGTAATTATCAGGTGGGCTGGGACAGAGGCGGCATGAAGAGTGGACAAGCAAATGAACGTTATTTTTTGACAGTGATTCAATATAGTCTCTTGCCTAATCTGAAAATGAGAGAGAGAGAGAGAGAGAGAGAGAGAGAGAGAGAGAGAGAGAGAGAGAGAGAGAGAGAGAGAGAGAGAGGAAACAATTGTGTGTGAGAGAGGTAGAGAGGGGAAAAACTTTATAAGACAAATGTTGGAGTGTGGACGGCCGTGCTTAAAGGAGAGAGAGAGAGAGAGAGAGAGAGAGAGAGAGAGAGAGAGAGAGAGAGAGAGAGAGAGAGATCCCTAAACACAGCAAAACCACCTCGTTCAGTGTCATTCTTTGCAAAGCATCTTTCGAATGACCGATTCAAAGCAGTATAATGCTCCTTCCTCGCTCACAACCGCTTCCATTTCATTAAGTACGTCTCGCTGTCGAGCGCGCGAGAGCACCGGTACGTAAGGGAGAGCGTACGGTTTGGGAGTCCAATCGTCGCGGGCAATAATGAGGACTTCAGGCAGCAATAGTCATCAGAGTAATTGCTCATTTCCGTTTGCTGTTTATATTGCGGGCAAATGGACAAGCGGTCTTTTGTCCGCGCCCTCTGATGTTGTCTGGAAAAAAAAAGAAGAAAAAAAAAAAACCGCGCGCGCGCACATGCAAACGAACACGGCCGCTGTCATGGTAGATTATCTCTGCGTACATAAATGGCTCCTGCTGTTGGTTTGGGGGAGATTGTCCTTGCAAGCACACAAACACACAAACATACATACACACATATATGATTGTGTATATATATAATTATATATATATATATATATAATATATCTATATATATATATATATATATATATATATATATATAATGTGTTTTAAACTGTAATACAA
>NC_061095.1:47275193-47280193 GCF_015104395.2 Macrobrachium nipponense | reverse complement strand
CTCTTCTTGCGCTACACTATTTATATCATTCCCAAGCAGCATGTAGTTGGCATGAGGTCTGTTTGTTCCTATTTGTAACACTTTACGCTTATCTAGGTTAGACGGAAATTGCCAGTTTTTTACCACTATCCTATTTTCTTAAGATAATTTCTTGAACTTTCTCCTGCCTCTGGGTCTGCTGTATTTACACCCAGTTTGGTGTCATCTGCAAATTTGGCTATCCTCCTAGTTAAGCCTACATAAATGTCATTAACATAAATAAAAAGCAAGAGCGGGCCAAGGACAGAACCCTGAGGAATTCCGCTTACCACATCTGCCCATTCTGATTTACCGTTTATTACAACTCTGTTTTCCATTAGTTAGCCAGTCTTCTATCCAGTCTGCTATTTCTCCTACAATTCTAAAGCTGTAACTTTTGGCATTAGTTTATTGTGTGGAACTTTGTCAAAGGCCTTTTGGAAATTTAAGTAATGTATATCTATTGCTCTACTACTGTCGTAAATACCAAGCATGTTATGAAACAACTCCAAGATGTTTGATAGGCGCGATCTGTTTTATATAAAGCCGTGTTGGCTGTTTAACAAGAAGTTGTTCCTTAAGGCCTGTCCACACGAGCGGGCCTGATCGGCGTGCTCCGGGGTTCACGGGCAAATTCTGGCGGGCTTACCCATGAATGTTGTCCACACAGGTGAGGCGATGGAGAGGTGGGCGTGCCCGACGATGCCAGTAGTGTGTTCAGTGCGGTACGATAAACATGGTGCTTACCGCAAAGAAGAAGATAGCGTAGCATGATAATTGCTTTGTGTGTGACGAAAATGGGGAAAAAGAAGAGAATATGGTGCAAAGAATGGCTCGGTAAAAGAAATGTATATGGTTAACATACGTCTGGCAGGGTCGAAGTAAAAGCCATCGGGCACAACCGTGGTGATTTTGCTACAAGACCCATCGCTGCAATAATTTGACGGTTTGCCCATCAAGTGTGCCCGTTAGAGGGGAAGTCCGCCGATCAGGCCCGATCGTGTGGACAGGCCTTAACAATATGATCTGCAATTATCGACTCAAAAATCTTACTTAGACAGATTGGTCTATAATTTCCAAGCTCTTCTCTTGAGCCTTTTTTGTAAACTTGGAACACATTACCCAGTTTCCATCCTTTAGGTGCCTTTCGTTGTTCTGCCGTTTTTCTGTAGAGTTTATATAGGCGAGGAGCTATCTCCTCTTTTAACTTTTTAATTTCTCTGGCATGAATCCCATTCGGGCCAGGAGATTTGAACTTGCTTGGTTTTTCTATTTTGTTTTTACCGTCTTCTTCAGTAAAAATGATTTTGTCAAGAGGTTCTGCCCCTTCATATTTAATAGCTGGTTCAAAGATTGAGGTAGAGTCTTCAATTTTGAAAACACCAGTAAAGAAATTATTCAATAACTCGACTTTTTCCAAGTCTGAGTTCACTAGGTTTCCTCCCTTGTTTCTTAGGGTAACTATGCTAGTTTTTATTGGCTTCCTACTCTTAATAGGAGCAAAGAATTCTTTTGGGTTTTCCTTACAAATTGACGCAACTATTTTATCCTAATTTATCTTTGCATTTCTTATTAATTTACCCACCAAACTACAGAGTTCTTTATGCCTGCTTGCTTCTTCTGTTGTAGGATGTGGGTTCACTGACTTCTACAATCTGTCCCTTTCTCTTATTTAATTTTTCATTTCTCTGTTGAACCACTTAGGCAGAGGGTTGCCATTTGTTAGTATTTGCTTTAATGGTAAAGATCTCAAGCGTTTTTTTTCTGTGTATTCTTCTAGAAAGGGCTTTCCAGTAATTGTCTATGTCTGTTTTTTGGTCCTACTATAGGTTTTTAATATATTCCTTTACAGAGAGACTGCAAGCTATGTATGTTCAGAGAGAGAGAGAGAGGAGAGAGAGAGAGAGAGAGAGAGAGAGAGAGAGAGAGAGAGCCAGCAATATGCCTATATCTCCCAAAACGTACCAGAAGAGGACGGGCTCTAATGGAGATGATAATGACACAGTTATTCCATCCGAGTCATCATCGCAGCCTTCAGCTTTTGACTGCAGATATGAACAACATCTTATCCTTTGGATGCCGACATTCGCTGACTAAAAGCAATGCTGACAGTGCGGTACCTTTGTGCTGACGATTACAGCCCTCCCCACAGCTGACATCACCCATCACAGGTTACGCTGATATAGTCGGTGTTTATTCACCCTCAGTTGTGATAAAGAGAGATAATATTGTAGGTGAACGAAAGGCGCTTGGTGAAAGTACAACTCTCTCTCTCTCTTTCTCAACTTTCCCGTCGCTCTTTCTCTCAACTTTACAGTATCTCTCTCTATCTATCTTTCTCACTCAATATTACACACAAACTCTCTCTCTCTCTCTCTCTCTCTCTCTCTCTCTCTCTCTCTCTCTCCTTTCCAGTATCTCTCACTCTGCTTCTGATTTACTCTCCCCTTCTCTCTCTCTCTCTCTCTCTCCTTTTTAGTCTTTTCACTCTCCCTCTAGTTCTCTCTAACCTTTCTAATCTCTCTCACTCACTCTCAAACGTTTCCAATCTCTCTCTCTCTCTCTCTACAGCTGCACCACGATCAATGCCTGTGATTAATGACCGCCTAGGAATAAGAAAAAAATATGGTCGCACCAAAGGTAAATTAAAACTGATAAGGGCGTTCAATCGCCGTTATGCCTGCATGTGTGTGTGAGAGAGAGAGAGAGAGAGAGAGAGAGAGAGAGAGAGAGGAATACAGTAAGAACGAAGGGCCTAGGACCTTTTCGTCTCCAAAAATTTTTATTCTGTTTTTTGAGGGCTGAGATTACTTTTCTCTCTCTCTCTCTCTCTCTCTCTCTCTCTCTCTCTCTCTCTCTCTCTCAAAGAAATGTCATTTATATATATGTACCTTTATATGCACGAATCTCAGGACGAAATATAGCCTAATATAAATGGTTGTATGTATGTGTGTGTATGTTCCAGCATAACTTTGGAATGCATTGAGCAATTTCAACCAAACTTGGTATACATATGACTTACTATCTTGAAAAGAATATTGTGGGGGTTAGACCTTATTAGCACAAAAGGGGGTGGAGGTTGGGGTGGAAAGGGCTTCCCTGAAACAGGGATGGTTCTGCCCATAGACTTAGTAACAAAATAAACTGTATGGGTTCATCATACCTCATTCTGGTATACACATGAGTTACTATCTGGAAAAGAATATCGCGCGGGGCGGGGGGTGGGGGGTGATAAGGGGTTAAGATATCACTGGCACTAAAGGGGGTGGGGGTGGGAAGGTGACATGTCAAAAAATAACTGAAAACGACGGATATTAGTGTCTCATCCATAGTTTTCGAGGTCGCTGCAATGAACAGTAACACTCCCGATGCCCTTTAAGTCCAAGTTTAGCCCCAATAGGAATTGGTTGGGGGGTGAGAAGGGAGGAAATATAAAATGTGAAAAATGCTGGGCAATGTAACTGAAGCAACTATCTTAACAGGAAGGAGAGAGAGAGAGAGAGAGAGAGAGAGAGAGAGAGAGAGAGAGAGAGAGAGAGAGAGATTATTGGTTGTTATTCAGAATTTTACCGGACAGTGCTGGGTTGACCAGCTAGTATATAAATGAATAAACAAATACACAAATATATATATATATATATATATATATATATATATATATATATATATATATATATATATACATATGCGTACACAGGAACCAGTAGTACATCACACTCCAAGTGTACACACAAGCTAAAGTACACATTTAGGATAATATTAAAACAGTAGCCTGGTTCTCGAAATCACGCCCCCTCCCCGAAAGATACAGAATAAGAGAGATAATGGAGATAATGAGATTTTAATGAGATGGAGAGACACCAGGTCTCTCACTCAGGTCTCTCCCTGCTCCAAAATCATTCGACGATGTTTTGACCCTGATTCCATTTGAGTAATAATAATAATAATAATAATAATAATAATAATAATAATAATAATAATAATCTTCGGCTAAGATCAAAGCAACTGGAACAAATACTGAAATGTTCCTTTCTCTCTCTTTCTCTCTTTCTTAGGAAAAGTATAGTCTCTCTCTCTCTCTCTCTTCTCTCTCTCTCTCTCTCTCTCTCTCTCTCTCTCTCTCCACATAACTCCCAGATAAACAGAGCTCATAAACAAACAGAAGAAGAAGAAGAAGAAGAAGGAGAAGAAGGAGCGGAGGCAAGCATTATCTCATTACCCGATTAAATAGTTACGACTTGGAAAGAAGAAAAAAAACTAGAAAAACACACCCCTAAGTGAGGGTTTAAACTGCTTTATTCGACTTCTGGGAAGTTCCCGAGATTTGTTTTGCGCTGCGATCATTAATGTTACCTGACCTCTCTCTCTCTCTCTCTCTCTCTCTGACAAGGAGACGAGAGAGAGAGAGAGAGAGAGAGAGAGAGAGAGAGAGAGAGAGAGAGAGAGAGAGAATTGATATCAGCGTGACATTGAGCTTTTAGAGATGAATACGATTTACTTTCAAATTAATATTAATATATATATATATATATATATATATTATATATATATATATATATCATATACATGAGAGAGAGAGAGAGAGAGAGAGAGAGAGAGAGAGAGAGAGAGAATTCTTTTAACCACATATCATTGCCAACTCTTTTCAATTTCTACTATTAATAAACAGACTTCATCATTGCCAACTCTTTTTCAATTTCTACTATTAATAAACAGACTTCTTATAAGAGATATGGAAATATTATATATAACTATATACATGATATAAATATATATACATTTATATATTATATTATATATATATATATATGAGCCAAAAATATAAAATACAAACAAAAGCATAAATAGAAAAACAAAATCAAAAGAACTTGTCGAAAGAGGCGCCATAGTCGGTAGACTGCCTCGGGCCAAACGTTCTCTGCAAACCCGTTTCTTGTAGAGGAGAATAAATATGGTTGTTGACGCATCTCTTGTGAGAGAGA
>NC_061095.1:47252693-47270193 GCF_015104395.2 Macrobrachium nipponense | reverse complement strand
GAAAAAGTACGGACGGACAGACAAAGCCATCTTAATGGTTTTCTTTTACGGAAAACTCAAAACAACCTCAAACGAAGAAGAGGAAAAAAATTCCCATAAACAGAATAGAATATTGGTGGAAGGGATAGTGTGTCATTAACAGACCAGAGTCCTACAAGGAAGACGAATCCTACAGCTGCAAAACAAATCCTAAGAACAGCAAAAATTAAAGTCCTTCGAAACAGCAGGAAACAGCTGCAGTGTTCTGGATGGACAGGTGTTACACCTGACACACCAAAAAAATCTTATTTCTTATAGGAAATGACACAAACACCAGACTGTGAGTATTCCACACTAATTAAGATGAGAGATTCTGCACTTGAAAATAAATGTAGGGAAGAGTGAAAAGCATCATTTTACAACTCAAGAATCCAAGGTTGTCACGTCTTACAAATCCTTATAAAAATGTAGGTAAAAGGTCTCTATTTATAGCTTGAGCTCAGAACATTACAACTAAATAAAAGGCTGATTTAAAAAATAAATGAAAGACCTTTTACTAAAAGTATTAACTCGATCAAAGACTCAGCAGCTCAATAGAGCGAAAGTGGAACATTTCTCCCCCCAAGAAAGCTGAACCCCAACTGAGCCATTCCAACCGAATAAGATGAAGCCAAAATGGCGTTTGACATCTGATGAATTGCAGGCAACAAACGAAGCATTCAAAAGCACTCAGAGGGTAAGTCAAGACCCAAATCAACCTGGAAGAGCCTGCCCTAACTCCCCCTCCCTCTCCCTCCCCAAAACATTCCCCCCCTTTCATCAACATTCCCACCCCCCTACTCCTTTCCCTTCTCGATCAAATCCACTAGCACCATAGCATTTCTTTCACACCTGTTTGAATTCTCTCTCTCTCTCTCTCTCTCTCTCTCTCTCTCTCTCTCTCTCTCTCTCTCTCTCTCTCTCTCTTCCTCAGTCTATACCTTTCTATCTCTGAATCGTTCCTTTCCTGAATAATTCTCTCTCTCTCTCTCAGTCAATACCTTTCTACCTCTGAATCTTTCTCTTCCTGAATATTTCTCTCTCTCTCTCTCGCCTCTCTACCTCAGTCCCTCTTTCTCTCTCTCTATCTCTCCCCCTCAGTATCTCTCTCTCTCTCTCTCTCTCTCTCTCTCTCTCTCTCTCTACTACTACTACTACTACTACTATATATAAAAAGCCCCATTATCCATACGCGCCACACCAATCTCTCGTTGCGTCGCGAATGGCACATTCAGGAACTGGATGATGGCTGGGGGGAAGGGGGCTGGGGGCTGGGTGGGGTGGGGGTAGGGGGGTTAAGATGGAAAATGTAAGATAGTAGGGTGTTAGCAACAGGCAGCTTCTTCCTTTAAGAGATAAATTAGGGACAAAAGAAAAAGAAATAAAAAGGAGCCATATTTTCCGTGGATTGTGACTGCGTCTTTCAGTTGTGCTTGCTCCGAGGAGAATGGGGATTTGGACTCTCTCTCTTTCGCTCCCTCTTTCCCTTTTTCTCTTACCTAACACCCTCTCTCTCTCTCTCTCTCTCTCTCTCTCTCTCTCTCCTGTTAAGATAGTTGCTTCAGTTACATTGCCCAGCATTTTTGAAATTTTATATTTCACCCCTTCTCACCCTCCATCCTATTGGGGCTAAACTTGGACTAAAAGGGTATTGGGGGTGTTACCATTCATCTCAGCGACCTCCAAAACTATGGATGAGACACTAATATCCGTCGTTTTCGGTTATTTTTACGTCACCCCCTTCTCACCCCCACCCCCTTTAGTGCCAGTGATATCTTACTCCCACAGTATTCTTTGCAAGATAGTAAATCATATCTATACTGAAATGAGTTTATTTAGTTAATAAGTCTATGGGCAGAACCAGCCCTGTTTCAGGGAAGCCCTTCCCACCCTCACCCCCACCCCCTTTTTGGTGGTAGTGATGTCTTACCCTCACAGTATTCTTTGCAAGATAGTAAGTAATAGGCATACCAAGTTTGGTTGAAATTGCCCGATGCATTCCAGAATTATGGTGGAACATACACACAAACACACAAACACACATGCCTGCATCCCACCTGGGGAAGACAAACAGGTTTGCAGGTTTGGTGGATGTGTCTCCCTTGCCCTCATGATCCCCTACCAACACCGCCCCCAACTGGGACAGACAAGCAGATTTGCTGGGAGGGTGGATGTCTCCCCTACCCTCCTGATCCCCTACCTACGCGCCTCACCTGGGGCGGACAAGTAGATTTGCTGGGAGGGTGGATGTCTCCCCTACCCTCCCGATCCCCTACCTACCCGCCCCCACCTGGGGCGGACAAACTGGTTTGCAGGGAGGGTGGATGTCTCACCTGTTCTCCCGATTCCCTACCTGCCCTGCCCCCACCCGGGAAGACAAACTAGATCCACTTGGATTTGATTATTGTAGAAATAAACTTATAATCCATAACATAAGAGCTGAACACACACAAATAATATGACAAGGATCTCGTTCATTCCTATAGTTAAGTTAAGTATATTTTAGTTTTACCAGACCACTGAGCTGATTAACAGCTCTCCTATGGCTGGCCCGAAGGATTAGATATTTTTACGTGGCTAGGAACCAATTGGTCACCTAGCAACGGGACCTACAGCTTATTGTGGGCTCTGAAACAATATCGAGAAATGAATTTCTATCACCAGGAATAAATTCCTCTGATTCCGCGTCGGACCACCGGATTGGCAGCCGAGCGCGAAAACGACTCGTCCAGCATACATTGCAGCTGACGCCGTCACATATATGATGCCATTCAATATCATAAAAGTATAGACTTGCAGTCGAATATACAAGTATACAGACGCTCCACTACTTACGAACGTATCTTGATTTGTTCGCAAGTCCAACTCGATATGCTCTAATAAGTACAGTGTTATTTATGTATTTTCATACTAAAACACAAAACTAGTACTCTATCGTATTTTATAGAGAATTTTATTAATACGAATGATAAGTAAAATCTAAATACATTAAATACATTAAGCAAAATATGATAATAATACAGTCAAGTAGAGTTTTAATTGACGATCACGGTTTTTCGTATTTTATAACCCCAAAAAGGCTGTAAAAATGCCTGAAAAATTCGTTCACATCTGAATCAGGATAAAATTTACACGTAAAAAAACCCGCGCATGCTGTTAAATATGATAAACTACATTTCCATAAATAATCTCTGGGAAAAACAAAGCGAAATTCTTTGAAAGTATTTGATGTATTGTTTCATTAAAGCTAAATACTTAGGATATATTCAAGTTACAATTTACGTTCGGCAGCCTCTTCCAGTACACGTGAATGTTACAAAAACCTATGATTAGTGTAACGAAGCGTGGTCCGACCTCCAGCACACTCGGGACGCGAGCAAGCTTTTCCACTGACGTAAGTTGCAAACAATGTATTCCTAACTTAACGTGAAGTGGTGTTCGTAATTCATTCTCATACTAACAAGAAGGATCAAATAAAAAGGACACAAATTAAAGACGTTCATATGTTCTCAGTTATAAGTGGAAACGCGAAATAATCGGACAGAAATATGGCCTTTGAATTTAGTACATCAAATAAATTAAAACGAGCTAAAACATCTACGGACAGATGGCCCATTGTTTCACAAACGAATATGAAAAAATTACGATATATTTTATTAGAAATAATTTTTCCGCACTGTTTAATATACACATTATTCATTTTTTATACTTTCATTCTAATAAATAAATTACAAATATCCTATCCTAATATTCCAGTATCTTTAACTTAACGCGGGACACCTATTTTAGATCCTTTTAGACTTTTCCTAACCCCCAACAACAAAATTCGTTTGTATGCTTACTCCCCGAGTAAGCTAAAATCCAATGAAGTTAAGGAGAGCGCCACTTAGTGCAGAGATGCACCCATCACCATCATTATTTTGCAGGAATATTACAACTAAAATGTAACAACTACACCTGATACATTCATTCGTTATTTGAATTTCAATACGCAACTGATACATTCAAATGAACCACACACACACACACATACACACACACTTTGACAGTATACATTCATGTTCAAAAAATACATTTAAAAAACCAACCGATTCACAGACGACTTATTTTAGAGTCCAGGGAACTAATCTAATAGCCGGTGGACTTATTCATAATTAATACACTCATTCGAACGCACGTACTACGAGATCTCCCACGATTCATTCATAATTTACTATGTAAACAGTAATCATCACGTCTACCTTTCGAGTACAGGTACCTACACATTCATTCACTATTAAGGTCGATTTGCAAAATATAAACAATATAAAAATCAGCTGATACGTGTTTAAGCTTTCAAAGTCTGCATACAGAAAAGTCTATAAAATCAGTTCATCAAAGGTTAAAATATAAGAAAAACAACCGATTCATCCACAACAAACAAACGAACGCATTAACAACATCCAACGAGCGACAGATTCATTCATAAATAAAATTCACGCAAAGAAGACGTACTACAATATGCCTGGGATTCATTCATGACATCCGCTCAATCACACCAAAACTACCACTTGAAAAAAATATATATCAGCCGATTCATTCATAAACTTCCCCCCCCCCCCCTCCCCCCTCCTCCCCTCTCTTCCTTCCCCTTTCCCAAAAACCCAAAAGCAAGCCCAGCCAATCCAAATTGAATTCCCAACAAGAGACGAAACGACGCCTTGTGATAAGAGCCTCCCATAAAACTATCGGAGAAGGTCGCTTTTCGATTTGCTCGTCGAGGTTAATTCGACCTAATGGCAGCTGTCGTCTGCACTGGAGTGAATTCCAGCGAGCAGTTCCGTGACGTTTATGGCCGCCTCATTAAGAGAGAGAAAGAGAGAGAGAGAGAGAGAGAGAGAGAGAGAGAGAGAGAGAGAGAGAGATAGGAGGAGGAGGGGGCGAAAGGGAAGTAGCACCGTTTGGTAATGCATCAGTCCATTAATAATAAATAATGCTACATTAATCTATTGAGAGAGAGAGAGAGAGAGAGAGAGAGAGAGAGAGAGAGAGAGAGAGAGAGAGAGAAACTTCGGTGCCTTTATCTTGTTATAAAAAAAGAAGTCGATCCCTCGATTTACATCAAAATATTTCAAAGAAAAAATAGATAAATAGCAATAAATCCAACATTCGATGTCACAATCTCACTTAAAGACAGTTGAGATGCCAAGACTTTTTTTTCAATAAATTTTTCCTTCTCACGAAACTGTATAAATAAATAAATAAATAAAAAAAAAGGGTTCTTTTGCAAATTCCATTTTCTGAAACAATGGTTTTTTTTCTCTCTCAGAATCTTAAAAGTGTTGATATGAATAAGTATATTTTAAGGCTGAGTGTCCAACCCAAACCGATGTCCTCATTCTATGACCCACTTAGTAACGCCCCCGACCTACCACCCCGCCCCCCTGAAACATTTCTTCAAATGGAACACCAGCATTGCAGTGAAGAAAAGTAATACCTGCTAGACCAGCATAAATATTCTAGACGAATCATATCAATCTCTTGTTTTATCATCAGATGGCAACCTACCGTTCAACGTCCTCGAGGGAAATGTCGGGGTGTCCCACGAAGCCAGGAACTTCTTTCTATCCTCGTGGTTGACCTTTGAGGGAATGATTAAAAGGACCTGGGGTCTTTTTCTTTAACTCTACAGGATCGAAGGATTTTTCCAAGGATATAATTATTTTAAGAAGTCTTTTTATGAAAGCAGGATTTCATTGAAGGATTGTTAAGATCTAGTAGGATCTCCCTGAGATTTCCTATGCAGGAAGGATAGCTATGAAGGATTCTTTTTTTTTTTTAATAGCACGATACGCCTGAAGGAGTTTACAGATGGCAAGATATTTTTAAAAGGATGGTTATCAGGCGTGATGTCAAGGCTCCTAGCTATGGTTAACTAGCGGCTAGAACGACTATTTAAAAATATAAAGAGAGAAAGGTTTAATTGATTTGCAAGGATGAAACAATTCAAGCTAATGAGGAAACTCTTCTATACCAAGACGATGCTACAAAATAAGTTCTAGAAATGGGATGCACCAGTAAATGCTTTAAAAATAATACAATAAAAAACTATGGCAATAAAGAGCCTATTAAAAAAATTGTATGTAGGTCTGTTTTTCGAAAAAATGGGCGAACTTGTTATATGCAAATCAATGACACAAAATGCAGTTCTAGTAATGCTATACCTTTGTAGAAATTCTTAAGAACGACTGGCTACTCTATGACCAAATCAAAATGCAAAAAGGTGCCAGTTTCTCACGATATGCAAATATGTATAAAACCAGTCCCTAATTTGCACCTAAAAATGGGAATATAAGATTGCACTATCAATCATTTCCAAAAGAAAAAAAAAAAATAAAGTATAACTACAGCTATCACACTATCAATCGTTTCCAAAAGGAACAAAAATAAAGTATAACAACAGCTATCAAAGTATAGTTGAAAACTATAATGCTATATTCTTTTGACATGTCAGTTTAAAACTAGGCAACTATAAGCTTGGAATCAGAATCGAGTTACAATAATGGTAATAAAAATAATTACAAGAAGCAAAGAGGATCAAGTATATGTAGCAGGCAATAATAATAATAATAATAATAATAATAATAATAATAATAATAATAATAATAATAATTTCAAAGAGGGGCAGGTACTTATAACAATAAACTTCTTCCAGATAATCCTTTTTCCAATATTGTTCCACTATCATTACCCGTTTCATTGTCCTAAGGACTCTGCTTTCATTATTTCTCACGAGGTCTACAGACTGTGATTGTCAGAAAAAAAAATCTGACGAGAGAAGAGAATTCCAGATGTGGAAATTTAGGGGAACTTTGAAATATATACGATGAGGTTGCTATCCTGATACTTTCAATCGCCACAGTCGACTAACCATCAGGTACATAAGCTACAGATTAGGTTAACAGAACGGTCGTAAGTCATTTCCTGAGCAAGAATCAAAGGCTAGTATTCTATTAATTAATAATTTGTTAACTTATCTGTTTTTTTCTGGTAAATGATCTCTTTCTGTATTTCCCATTACCTTTTGTTACTTCTTTCGAATGATCGCCTTAATTTTGGAAGCTTGAATTTCAAGTCAGTGGTCTCTGTGA
Source organism: Macrobrachium nipponense (assembly GCF_015104395.2). NCBI lineage: Eukaryota > Metazoa > Arthropoda > Malacostraca > Decapoda > Palaemonidae > Macrobrachium > Macrobrachium nipponense. The sequence goes on along the minus strand of NC_061095.1, from coordinate 47,263,045 downwards.
TGGGCTTGTTTCATATGAATAAGGTTCACCTTCTGAATAATAATAATAATAATAATAATAATAATAATAATAATAATAATAATAATAATAATAATAATAATAATAATGTTCTTTGGAAGCTTGAATTTCAAGTCAATGGCCCCTGTGGGCTTGTTCCATACGAATATGGTTAAGCAACATTGGGGCTGGTCAGTCGTTGGATGGGTGACCGCTCTCCTCGGCGTTGATTCCTTGAGAAAGAATCTTTACCATAATTTCCTCAGTCTACTCAGCTGTAAATGAGTACCTATTCCTGATGGGGTAGGGTCCAGCTATGGGTTAAATAGCAAAACTCAGCAATGATGGAAAGAAATGAAGAATTAAATGACAACGACGTAAATGGAACCTCTGGCAACAGAGGAGCTTCGTCCGGCAGCCAGGTATTCAGCCCAATTGAAGGGGAAGACAGTCAGGTACTTGGAGGTCGTCATCCAGCAACTGACCACCGCAACGACAGTAACCAACAACCAGAGACTGGAGCTACAGAAGCAAACCAGAGGAAAGAAATGGACGAGAGAAGAAAATAAGGTAATATGGAGATGCTACATCAGAAGCAACCCGACGGAGAGAGGATATAGAAGAAGGTTGGTCAACATCTGGAATGAGAGGAATAACCAAGTAAGGAACATAAAGGAAAAGAACTGGCTCTCCCTAACAGAAAGAGAGGAACACGAAAGGGAAATGACGCACAGCAACGAATTACAAGATGACGAACTGAGAGACGATGCCACAGAAGACGACAGAGATGATGAGGTATCAAACAACGACACACGAGGAAACACCGACGAAGTAACAGACAGGACGGAATGGGTAGAAAAGATCAGACAATAGATGAAGCCAGACACAGAGAGAACAAAGATCCCCTCCATGAAAGCCTACGACACCAAGAAATTATGGGAGGAAACAAGTGAGGTCAATGAAATAATGAGACTAATACACACCACCAGTACCACAAAAACAAATAACTTGACATATGCAGGGGCAAAATTAGTAGCAGAACTGATGGGGACACGAACAAAAAACACCATCAGCACAACCAACCCAACAGAAACCAAAACAGCAACCTCCTTGGAAAAGGCGCCTGGAAAAGCAAATCATGGTGATGAGATCTGACTTGAGTAAACTGAAAGAGATGGCAGAAAAAAGGCTAAGAAGCAAGAAAACAAGGGAGGAACTGAACGAGGAATACAAAGTACAAGAGAGGGGACTAAACAACACAATAGAAGATGTAAAACAGAGGCTTCAGGCCAAAGCACATAAGATCCAACGATACATAAACAGGAACAACAGAACAAACTATTCGGGACCAACCAGAAAAGACTATACAGCCAACTAAGAGGGGAAGACAACCACCCAGAAATTCCTGAAGCCGAACCAAGTAAGAGACTCTGGGAAAACATATGGAGCAATCCGGTATCACACAACAAACATGCAACATGGCTCCAGGAAGTCAAGGCAGAAGAAACAGGGAGAATACAACAAAAATTCACTGACTTCATGACAGACACAGTCAGACACCAACTAAAGAAAATGACAAACTGGAAAGCCCCAGGTCCCGATGAAGTCCATGGATACTGGCTCAAAAACTTCAAGGCCCTACACCCGCGAATAGCAGAAGAACTCCAGCATTGTATCACAAATCATCATGCGCCCAAATGGATGACCACAGGAAGAACATCCTTAGTTCAGAAAGACAAGAGTAAGGGAAATATAGCCAGTAACTACAGGCCTATCACCTGCCTACCAATAATGTGGAAGTTACTAATAGGTATCATCAGCGAAAGGCTATACAACTATACCTAGAGGAGACAAACACCATCCCCCATCAACAGAAAGGCTGCAGAAGGAAGTGTAGGGGCACAAAGACCAGCTCCTGATAGACAAAATGGTAACGAAGAACAGTAAGAGAAGGAAAACCAACCTAAGCATAGCATGGATAGACTATAAGAAAGCCTTCGACATGATACCACACACATGGCTAATAGAATGCCTGAAAATATATGGGGCAGAGGAAAACGCCATCAGCTTCCTCAAAAATACAATGCGCAACTGGAATACAATACTTAAAAGCTCTGGAATAAGACTAGCAGAGGTTAATATCAGGAGAGGGATCTTCCAGGGTGACTCACTGTCCCCACTACTCTTCGTAGTAGCCATGATTCCCATGACAAAAGTACTACAGAAGATGGATGCCGGGTACCAACTCAAGAAAAGAGGCAACAGAATCAACCATCTGATGTTCATGGACGACATCAAGCTGTATGGTAAGAGCATCAAGGAAATAGATACCCTAATCAAGACTGTAAGGATTGTATCTGGGGACATCAGGATGGAGTTTGGAATAGAAAAATGCGCCTTAGTCAACATACAAAAAGGCAAAGTAACGAGAACTGAAGGGATAAAGCTACCAGATGGGAGCAACATCAAACACATAGATGAGACTGGATACAAATACCTGGGAATAATGGAAGGAGGAGATATAAAACACCAAGAGATGGAGAACACGATCAGGAAAGAATATATGCTGAGACTCAAAGTGATACTCAAGTCAAAACTCAATGCCGGAAATATGATAAAAGCCATAGGCACATGGGCAGTGCCAGTAATCAGATACAGAGCAGGAATAGTGGAATGGACGAAGGCAGAACTCTGCAGCATAGATCAGAAAACCAGGAAACATATGACAATACACAAAGCACTACACCCAAGAGCAAATACGGACAGACTATACATAACACGGAAGGAAGGAGGGAGAGGACTACTAAGTATAGAGGACTGTGTCAACATCGAAAACAGAGCACTGGGTTAATATCTGAAAACCAGTGAAGACGTGTGGCTCAAGAGTGCATGGGAAGAAGGACTGATAAAAGTAGACGAAGACCCAGAAATATACAGAGACAGGAGAATGACAAACAGAACAGAGGAATGGCACAACAAACCAATGCACGGACAATACATGAGACAGACTAAAGAACAAGCCAGCGATGACACATGGCAATGGTTACAGAGGGGAGAGCTAAAGAAGGAAACTGAAGGAATGATAACAGCGGCATAAGATCAGGCCCTAAGAACCAGATATATCCAAAGAACGATAGATGGAAATAACATTTCTCCCATATATAGGAAGTGCAATACGAAAAATGAAACCATAAACCACATAGCAAGCGAATGTCCGGCACTTGCAAAGAACCAGTACAAAAAGAGGCATGATTCAGTAGCAAAAGCCCTCCACTGGAGCCTGTGCAAGAAACATCAGCTACCTTGCAGTAATAAGTGGGACGAGCACCAACCTGAAGGAGTGATAGAAAACGATCAGGCAAAGATCCTCTGGGACTATGGTATCAGAATAGATAGGGTGATACGTGCAAACCGACCAGACGTGACATTGAATTACAAAATCAAGAAGAAAGTATCACTCATTGATGTCGCAATACCATGGGACACCATAGTTGAAGAGAAAGATAGGGAAAAAATGGATAAGTATCAAGACCTGAAAATAGAAATAAGAAGGATATGGGATATGCCAGTGGAAATTGTACCCATAATCATAGGAGCACTAGGCACGATCCCAAGATCCCTGAAAAAGAATCTGGAAAACCTAGAGGCTGAAGTAGCTCCAGGACTCATGCAAAAGAGTGTGATCCTAGAAACGGCGCACATAGTAAGAAAAGTGATGGCCTCCTAAGGAGGCAGGATGCAACCCGGAACCCCACACTATAAATATCACCCAGTCGAACTGGAGGACTGTAATAAAGCCAAATAATAATAATAATAATAAAGGCAAGAGTAAGGGAAATATAGCCAGTAACTACAGACCTATCACCTGCCTACCATTAATGTGGATGTTATTAACCGGTATCATCAGTGAAAGGCTATACAACTACCTAGAGGAGACAAACACCATCCCCCACCAACAGAAAGGCTGCAGAAGGAAGTGTAGGGGCACAAAAGACCAGCTCCTGATAAGACAAAATGGTAATTAAGAACAGTAGGAGAAGGAAAACCAACCTAAGCATGGCATGGATAGACTATAAGAAAGCCTTCGACATGATACCACACACATGGCTAATAGAATGCCTGAAAATATATTGGGCAGAGGAAAACACCATCAGCTTCCTCAAAAATACAATGCACAACCGGACTACAATACTTACAAGCTCTGGGATAAAACTAGCAGAGGTTATTATCAGGAGAGGGATCTTCCAGGGTGACTCAGTCCGAACTACTCTTCGTAGTAGCTATGATTCCCATGACAAAAGTACTGCAGAAGATGGATGCTGGGTACCAACTCAAGAAAGGAGGCAACAGAATTAACCATCTGATGTTCATGGACGACATCAAGCTGTATGATAAGAGTATCAAAGAAATAGATGCACTAATCCAGACTGTAAGGATTGTTTCTGGGGACATCAAGATGGAGTTCGGAATAGAAAAATGTGCCTTAGTCAACATACAAAAGGGCAAAGTAACGAGAACTGAAGGGATTAAGCTATCAGATGGGAGCAACATTAAACACAGATGAGACGGGATACAAATATCTGGGAATAATGGAAAGAGGGGATATAAAACACTAAGAGATGAAGGACAAAATCAGGAAAGAATATATGCAGAAACTCAAGGCGATACTCAAGTCAAAACTCAACGCCAGAAATATGATAAAAGCCATAAGCACATGGGCAGTGCCAGTAATCAGGTACAGCGCAGGAATAGTGGAATGGACGGAGGCAGAACTCCGCAGCATAGACCAGAAAACTAAGAAATATATGACAATACACAAAGCACTACACCCAAGAGCAAATACGGACAGACTATACATAACACGAAAGGAAGGACTGCGTCAACATCGAGAACAGAGCACTGGGTTAATATATGAAAACCAGTGAAGACGAGTGGCTCAAGAGTGCATGAGAAAAAGGACTGATAAAAGTAGACGAAGACCCAGAAATATACTGAGACAGAAGAATGACAAACAGAACAGAGGACTGGCACTACAAACCAATGCAAGGAAAATACATGAGACAGACTAAAGAACTAGCCAGCGATGACACTTGGCAATAGCTACAGAGGGTAATGCTCAAGAATGAAACTGAAGGAATGATAACAGCGGCACAAGATCAGGCCCTAAGAACCAGATATGTTCAAAGAACGGTAGATGGAAATAACATCTCTCCCATATGTAGGAAGTGCAATACGAAAAATGAAACCATAAACCATATAACAAGCGAATGTCCGGCACTTGCACAGAAATAGTACAAAAAGAGGCATGATTCAGTGGCAAAAACCCTCCACTGGAGCCTGTGCAAGAAACATCAGCTACCTTGCATTAATAAGCGGTACGAGCACCAACCTGATGGAGTGATAGCAAACGATCAGGCAAAGATCCTCTGGGACTATATGGTATCAGAACGGATAGGGTGATACGTGCAAACAGACCAGACGTGACGTTGATTGACAAAATCAAGAAGAAAGGATCACTCATTGATGTCGCAATACCATGGACACCAGAGTTGAAGAGAAAGAGAGGGAAAAAATGGATAAAAATCAAGACCTGAAAATAGAAATAAGAAGGATATGGGATATGCCAGTGGAAATTGTACCCATAATCACAGGAACACTAGTCACGATCCCAAGATCCCTGAAAAGGAATCTAGAAAAACTAGAGGCTGAAGTAGCTCCAGGACTCATGCAGAAGAGTGTGATCCTAGAAACGGCGCACATAGTAAGAAAAGTGATGGACTCCTAAGGAGGCAGGATGCAACCCGGAACCCTACACTATAAATACCACCCAGTCGAAGTGGAGGACTGTGATAGACCAAAAATAATAATAATAATAAAAATAATAATAATAATAATAATAATAATAATAATAATAATAATAATAATAATAATAATAATAATAATAATAATATGTTTTGGAAGCTTGAATTTCAAGTCAATGGTCTCTGTGGTGGGCTTGTTCCATATGAATAAGTCTCATCTTCTGAATAATAATAATAATAATAATAATAATAATAATAATAATAATAATAATAATAATAATAGTATTCTGAAAATGTAGCATAGGAAAAAAATAATCATATTGTGGTAGCTAATAATTACAGAAGTCAGCTAAGTTGAAGCGTATTCATATAAACTTGTAACCGAAAAAAAAAAACCGCTAAGCGACACCCAGATACGAGATGGCGTTTCCAACATGAAACTCAGACAAGTCTAATGACACAGGCAGGCTGCTGAAAAGGCTGGTTGGAGCAAGTGATGAATAATTTTGTGTTTCTCTTGTTACGAAGCGCGCCCCCCCCCCCCTTCCTTGTCGTGACAGATCTCTCTCGCGTGGGCGTGGAAGCAAGCTTGTTAGAAGGCGTGGGAGAGACTGAGGAGGTTTTCTATTTATTATTTCCAAAACTTACAAAAAGAAAAATATCAAATAAAAATGAAACTGGCAACTTTATGACAATTCCATCGTTGTAGGATAATGGACGGATAAAACAGAATTTCTATGTTTTTTTTTTAATTATGTGAAACAATGCATCAAAAGGTATTTTCTCGTCTATACTGGAAGTTATCTGCCTGAGTTGCTAAGTTATTTGCTGAGATAAATATCAAATTACAATAGGGGAGTTCTTCGTCAGATACAGCCTGGTTTAACCACTTTTTAAGAGTACACGTCAGGCTTGAGCCAGTAGAAGACCATATCACAGAGGCCATGGCAGGCACCGATGGTTTGACACCAGTGGTTATATGGTTACCAGCCAAAACGAAACAAAAACTGACTCTCAAAATAATTTTACCAACAATAAGAAAATTATCCCAATCATGAATACTGATCACAATGAATAATCATAATATTCACAATTTGATCCGGATTACATAGTTTTTTTTCATGAATGACAAATAGGTCTAACGTTTGCCTCATCAGTGATAAATGCACCTGGCGTTCAGTGGACTGTTGTAAGTCGCAGCTGACTGCAGAGAAGGCCCTGAGGCTAGCAACCTCATTCTACAGTTCCCTTCAAGACCAATGGTTTATCAACCTCTGGAAATGGAGCTTTGTGGACTAATAATAGTAATAATATTAATAATAATAATAATAATGTAGTGGAAAAAATCCACAATGTTGTAGGTGCAAGTATATATATATATATATATATATATATATATATATATATATATATATATATATATATATTTCTAATATAGATTTACCTTTACAACATTGTGGATTTCTTTACAATTATTATTATTATTATTATTATTATTATTATTATATTATTATTATTATTATTATTATTATTATTTCAGAAAATAAAACCTATTCACATGAAAAACAAAATAAAGCCCACACAGCAAGTAATAATAATAATAATAATCAATAATAATCAATGAATAATAATAATAATAATAATAATCTATTCGGACGACAATAAAGGAAAACTGCTTAAATTTCCTAGTCTCGTTGCCAAATATGAATTTCAAATTTCGGATGCGTAGCAGAAGTGACTAAGAATTCCCATAGACACAGTTTGGAATAGATGAGCGAGATGTATATTTCATGCTCACTCCATTCCCATTCCTCTCTTCGGGAATGGAAGGGCATTTTCATCTCAAAGAGAACAGCATAGCTGATCAGATGACTGGAAGAGAATTTTTTTTCTTTTTTACTGTGTTTTCAAATTCGTTGACTTTCTGTGGGGATGGGGCGGAAACAAACACATTCTTAATATTATTTGAGCCCCACTGAATCATAAAAATGCTGTTGATCCAATACAATAATTGCAGGAGGCGAGGATTTGCCCTCTAGAAGAAGCGAAGAGTGGCTGTGGCACTTCCAACCACAGGATTTTCGCCTCCATGTACCTGCCCCCTTACAAAAGCAAATGTCAGATTATTACCTACACAACCAAACGGAAACAGTTAATTACAGGCAACAGGGTAAAATAAACATACATTCAAAGACTGTAGCCTGTATGTTCTTGATCAAAGGAACCATATACGTTACCTGTAGGCGAAGGAATTGGGTTAGCGTTTGGGGAGAGACAGGCAGCAAGCAAATATCCAGGTCATTCCCTCTACGCCCTGGGATGCAATTATCAATACCTGCGCAAGGGATGGCTTCTACTGCACTCAAAACGATAGGAATGAGGAGAGGGGGGCGGGGGCGGGGGGGATTGCGAAGCAAACACTCTAAATGCAGTGAGGGACTACCTCGGGAACCGAATGCTAAAAAAGGAAATGTTGAATTCAACTCATCATCTAGCAATGCCCTCAACACTAGCGAGGAATGACAGGCAGCTTAGGCGGCTAAGGCACAATGCAAAGGAAATGTTTAAAAAGAAATATGAATGTAAATTTATCTTAGAATCTATTTAGTCTCATGAACATGACTATGGAACTTCCAAGGTCAGAAAGGAGCGTTTGATATGACAGAGGCATCACTGGATCAGAAAAGCCATATGCAAATCGCTATTCAGTTCTCAGAAAAAAATAAAAGAAATGGTTTTATTATGTACAAGTCTCGCTTCTCAGTTGTGGTGGTGGTGTCACGAGTTCACCCAGGGGTGGGGGGGGGGGGGGGGGAGAGGTGTAGGTTGTTGGGTAGGTTGTAGGGGGAGCTTTGGGGAACTCGTGGGGTAGGTTGTGAGTTGTAGGTTGTGGGTTGAGATAAGGTTTGGTAGATGAGCGGTTCTTTAGCCTTACCACTATTATGGATGGTTGGGAAGATACGTTGGTGGGAGGGTTAGGATGGAGGGGGGAGGCTATCAGAAAAACTAAGAGAGAGAGAGAGAGAGAGAGAGAGAGAGAGAGAGAGAGAATTGTGCCTATGTGAATATTTAATGTAGATATTCATGTGCATTTATATCTAACCGTAAACGGTTGGATAGTTGTCTTTGAAATACTGTGAACACAATAGTTAAATTACGTATGTATGTATGTATTTAGGGGCACCTGTTGATTAATAAGCATGCATTTGTATATTTGGGTAGTGAAAATTTGTTAATATAATCAGAGGTTAGGTTGTTTGGGGTCTTATGCAAATGCACAAACACACACACGTACAAATATACATACATGCATTATATATTTGTATATATATATACATATATATTATATATATTATATATATACACATATAAAACACATACGTATCTGTGTATTGATGTTACCTCCTTTGTCAGAGAGAGAGAGAGAGAGAGAGAGAGAGAGAGAGAGAGAGATAATATAAACAAATGAAAACTAACGGATGGATGCCAGACGGTAACGCAAACTGAAAATAAAACAGGAGAGGCTAGGAGTTGGAGGAGAATTGGAGGTGGGAGGGAGGGAGAGAGAGAGGGAGAGAGGGAGGGAAGGAGGTGATCTACGTCATTCAACCAAATGAAAGAGAATCAGGGAGACGTGGAGGAGACTTCAGAATTCCTGCCAAACGGCCAGAATCCCAGTTCTGAGTCAGGGGCCGTTCAAACTTCCTTCTTCAGCTCTAGTCTCTGGTGGGTCACAAGAGATGTGGTGACACTCTGGCACTCATATTCGATAATCATATACGTTTGAGTGTTTGGATGGAAATATGGGTGTGGGGCACTTAAGCACTCCTTAAGTCAGTGCCAGAACTGTTCACCTTCCGTTGGAGAGGTCAGGAAGACTTCCAATTTCTCAACAGGGCAGAAAGGTCGTTGGCACTCACATTCGATGCCTGTGGGTGTCACCCTTTATTTAGCAGTGGGAGAGTGACTCGTTGCCAATTATATCTCTCTTAGTTACAGAGACTCAGTGGTAATTACAGTCGATGACTTTGGGTGACACCTTCGTTGAGCAGTGACAGAGACCCACTGCTAGTTATATCTGATGCCCAAGGGAGGTTGACCTTCGTTGAGCAGTGACAAAGGGGCCCGCTGCTAGTTATATCTGATGCCCAAGGGAGGTTGACCTTCGTTGGCAGTGGCAGAGACCCAGTGATAGTTATATTCGATGCTCCAGAGGGTAATATTTGGTCAGCAGTGGCAAAGTGACTCATGAAGAATCATATCCTATGTCCAGTTGGGTCAGCTTTGGTTGAGTGTCAAAAAAGGTTAAGGCAGAAGGCCCTCCTCCCGGCCTGAGGATTCAGAAATGGTTGACAAGACGAAAAGAGGGAACAGGGGAACAGGAAGCCTTCTGAGGAGGGAGAGGAGGGAGGAGGAGGAGGGGGGGTAGGGGAAGGTAATGGGAAACATGATGAAATACTATATTCACTGTTCATCCTAAAGTCTTTAGTCTAAAAGAGAGCTTTAAGAAGTATATATATATAACTGCTAATCACGATCATAATAACAAGGGTC
>NC_061095.1:47230193-47247693 GCF_015104395.2 Macrobrachium nipponense | reverse complement strand
TGTTTACTTGATAACTTTCTTTCCAACTGTATTTCATTAGTTCACTGACAATGTATAATATATATATATATATATATATATATATATATATATATATACCTGTGTACACGCAAACACACACACCTCGTCGTGATTATGGTGTCGCAGGGTCGTTTCCCATTACCGGACATCATGATTTCTTCAAAAATCTTTGAAGATGGAACTCAAGGCTTTGTAGTCAAGAGCGTATCCAAAATAGAGCAAAGAATTTGAGAAGTTAAGAGGGCATTGTAGCTATTTAAGTGGACCAAACAGATGGTAATCAGACGGGTCGAGATCAGGACTGTATGCAGGATGTTCCAACACCTCGAAATGAAGTTCTTGAAGAGTGTTAATGGTGTGGGCGGCGGTATGTGGACGGGCGTTGTCATGCAACAAAAGAACGCCTTCCGACAAGAGGCCGTCGTTTCGCCACCGATCAGCAGGTGAAGGAAGCGGTGCATATGTGGCTCAAAGCTCATCAGAAAACGTTTTTTTCTGAGGGTATCGAAAAGCTAGTGCAACGATGGACCAAGTGCATCGAAAAGCAGGGTGACTATGTTGAAAAATGATGTCATCGTAAACTTTGTATTGCTGTTGAATTAAATAAAAAAAATTGGAGTGCGGATACTTATTGACTTACCCTCGTAAATATATGTCTATATGTCTATATATATATATATATATATATATATATATATATATATATATATATATATATATATATATATATATATATACTTCACTTTTCAATAATTCCAAGTTAAATACCACTTCATCCGAGAGTAGGGCCACTCCTAATTCAGGGTTGCATTTCGGCACTAAATGTTGCTATTGATCGAGGTCATCCAAACGAAAAAGTCGATGAAAACGCAAAAATGATACAACTTTTTAATCTTCAAGTTCTACGTAATTTGTTGAAGTAAGAATGTCTACGGTATTTTCATCCTCATTTCACTATGTCAGATATCCAACTCCATTGTTAAATTTTTTTCTAAACACTTTGCCATTCAATAATTGTTAGGATTTCAGTAGAGAGAGAGAGAGAGAGAGAGAGAGAGAGAGAGAGAGAGAGAGAGAGAGAGAGAGAGAGCGCTTAGGAAATAAATGAAATGCTTCGAAGGAATATTCGTTAATGCATTAGATCAAACGGCACTCAAAGAGTTCATAACCATGCCATCGCTGTTCCCTATAAATATAATCTACAATAGCACACATAAACAGACGGACAGACAGACACACGCACACACCCATACACACACAGAAACACCCAAACAGACAGGTTGAGAACGCATCACTCACCCAAGTTTCGTGACGTGAATTAGCCAAAATCTAAAAAATTTAAAGAAATGAAAAAAAAAAAAAAAAAAAAAAAAAAATGACAAATGCCCTGCTTTCCTGAACCGAATTTTATCTATTTGCCCCATTCCAGTATCATTTTCCCACCAAATCCCGCCCCCCCCTCACCGCCCCACCCCCTGCAACTCACCACGAAGGCCACAAGTCTCTGTCAAACAACTCGCGGAAACTTAATAAGATTCGACTTCATTTACACTGAGGGGGGGGGGGGGGGGGGGGGGGGGGGGGGGGAGGGGGGGGGGGGGGGGGGGGGGGGGGGGGGTGGGGGGGGGGGGGGGGGGGGGGAGAGGGGCCACATTTTAACACAGGTGCCAACTCAAATACAGAGGTTTATAGAGCTTCACAGAGCATTATAGAGCTTTATAGAGCAAGACTCCCCGAGACTCTGGCACAGCAGGCTGGTAGATGGCGGAAGGCGGGGGTAAATAGCGTGAAGGAACGGGTTCCCGAGTTCCCAAAACAGAGAGGGCCATAGCCGTCGCCGAAATTGGTCGAGATAAAATTGCTGGGATCGAGCACGTACCAGATATCTCTTATCTGGTTTGATACAGAAAGGGAAGCTGGTGGGCGCTACGTAGTTTATTCTTTTTCGTGTTTTTAATCTCGGGTTCTTTTTTTCTATAACTGGCTGACCTTTGGAGATTATTATTATTATTATTATTATCATTATTATTATTATTATTATTATTATTATTATTATTATTATTATTATTATTATTATGATTATAAAAATTTGTAAAACAGAACAAAAACCCCTTAAATAAAACAGAAAACCAACTTATAATAAAAATGAAAACCAACTTATAAAACACGAAACGAAGCGCTGAAATAATAATAATAATAAAAAAAAACTATTTCCCTTTCCTCTCCCATCACCATGATCTCCTCTTCTCTACCATCACCATGGTCCCATTCCCTCTCCCATCACCATAATCCCTTCCCTTTCCCATCACCATACTCTCCTCTTCCTCTCCCATCACCATAATCTCCTCCTTTTACCATCACCATAACCAACTCCCTCTCCCAACACCATACTCTCCTCTTCACCATAATCCTCTTCCCTCTCCCATCACCATAATCTTCCTCCCACAAGCTCCCATCATCATAATCTCCTCTTCCTCTTCCATCCTCATAATCTCCTCCCTCTCCTATCACTCTCCTCCCTTTCCCATCACCATAATCTCCCTCCCACGCTCTCCCATCACACTAACTCCCCGCCCTCTCCACTCCCACGCCCACCTCCGTCGACGCAAGGCGTAGCAGAATGATCTAAAGAGACTTCTCGTTCCCTTGCCAAAATCAATGGTTAGGCGAAGAAGGGCCGTGTATGATACCCCAAAATGCTCGACAGTGCTCCCTTGGCCAAGCCCGGGGCGGAGAGAGAGAGAGAGAGAGAGAGAGAGAGTGGGGTGTGTGTGACTGGAATTGGAAAAAGGCCGAGGAAATGATGATGATGTAAGGAAATGGAGACAGAAAAAATACGAAGAGACGACAGGATCTTGCAAAAAAGGTGAGGAAACGTAGAATACAAAATGGATAAAAAGATGATACGAGGAATTACAAGGAGTTACAATGATTAGGATGTCTCAAGGACTTGTTGGGATAAACAGAAGGATAAAATAACATTGGTGGTGATGATGTTGTAGTAAGGAATTAGAAGGAGAGAGAGAGAGAGAGAGAGAGAGAGAGAGAGAGAGAGAGAGAGAGAGAGAGAAATAAAAGCCATGAAGATGAAAGGGTCTTGAAGTAGATAAGAGAAAACGTACAAGATAAATTGACGCATATGTAAGGAATTGGGATAAATAGCAGGAAGAAATAACGACGTTGTAAGGAACTGGAGGGATAGAGGAGAAAGAAAGAGACGACGGAGAAAAAGAAAAACAGAGAAAACGTTGAAGAAAAAATTATGATGTTTCAAGGAATTGGGATAAACAGAAGGGGAATATACCGATGACGATAAATCGTAAGAAACGTGAAAAGAAAAAAGAAACCGATAATTACTTTGGTAACGGATAGAATAAAAAGAATTCGATGATCCCGGAAAGAAAAGGAAGTAAATACGACCAATAAATGATGACGAGAATACCAGAGATGGATAAAGGACGGAATGATAAACTGAAACGAAAGATGAGGTAGAAAGAAACAAAAGAATGGAAAAGGGATGAAATGATAATCAAGATAAGTAAAAAAGGAGAGAAAGTGGTGGCGTGATGATAGGAATTATAAGGAAATAAAAGAAATAACATTTGATAACGACTTCAATAATAATAATAATAATAATAATAATCATAATAATAATAATAATAATAATAATAATGAATCTGCATTTTATTCTGTCTTATTAATATCATAATAAAAAATTTTCGTTCTTATAGTTACTCGTAATAATAATAATAATAATAAATAATAATAATAATAATAATAATAATAATAATAATAATAATAATAATAATAATAATAATAAAGTTCGTCTAATTTTCTCTTTTCTCCAATTGGAAGGATTGAACAGATGTCTCACATTTAAGAGACGGTGTTGTTCCTTCAGATAATAATAATAATAATAATAATAATAATAATAATAATAATAATAATAATAATAATAATAATAATAATAATAAAAGTCCTGGAGAAAAAATCCACTTATTTATGGGCACATCAAATAAGTTCCCGCAAGCTGTGTCGAGATTTATTTTAAATAATAAATGTACCCATATATTCGTTTCAATAATAATAATAATAATAATAATAATACTAATATATAATAATAATAATAATAATAATAATGCAGAAATATCTTAGCTGCAACAGCACCATTCCCTGCACCAAATATACGAAATAATATAGCTCATAAGAAGACAAATACCAACACTTGTCACCTATCCAGAGGGACCAATTCTCCTCAGCTAATCCACTCCCAAATATTCTCCCCCTCCCCCCCCCAGCCCACACAACCCCTCTCCCCACCCACCCCCGCTGGTAGAGCGCGAGCATGTTATCCGATCTGCAAGAACGCGAACCCAATATTCCGTGAAAAAATCAAATCCCACATCATTCTTTTTGTTGATGGAGCGTCCGCCGTGAGGTGGTGGGGAAGGGATAGGGAGAGGTGAGGGAGGGGAGGGGGAGGAAGGAGTAGTGGGGGTGTGGAGGTGATTTGCGAGATGAGGAACAAATCCAATTTACAATAATATAAAATGTGGTGCGTCAAGATTTGTTTGGGGCGGCTGAGCTGACTCAAGAATTGAAATGCCGCGGTGGGTTGTAAACGGTCCTCCTCCTCCTCCTGGCTTTGATTGCAGTGGAAAGAGGACTGAAAGTAAGGGCCAGAACTGAGGAGTTGATAAATCGTTTGAAATGGACGCTTTCCATGGATAGAACTGAAGAGTTGATAGACTATTTCAAACAGGCGTTTTTAGACGAGGGAGAATACAAAGTAAATAGGTAATGCAGTGGACATTGAGGTAGATGGGATGATTATTTATTATATTATTATTATTATTATTATTATTATTATTATTATTATTATTATTATTATTTTCGTAAAGACCCTCTTTTTTTTAGGCAAATACTGTTAAAGAGAATGGCAGAATTAAGCGAGTTGATTTTATATATTTTTTATATTTTTTTTATAATCGCTGAGCCAGAGAAGCGCATTGTAAGAAAAAAAAAAAACAATATAAAAAATCAACTAGCTCAATTCCGCCATTCTCTTTAACATTATTATTATTATTATTATTATTATTATTATTATTATTATTATTATTATTATCTCACAACGCATCGAGTATCGAGATAAAACCAATGACCCCCTACCTAACTTGACAACAGTCGTGCGAACATATATTCATTCAACAACTCTGACAGTAAAAGGATCACATTCATCATTTTAAATTCCTGCTTGAATGCAGTTCAACTTTGGAGAGGTGGGGTGAGGGGTAGGGGAGTCGGGGGAGGGTGGGGGGGACTGTTCTCTGCCCCATCTAAACCTGGAACCTTGTAGGTTTCAGACCCTACAGAAAACAAGGTCAGGGATGTAAGATTCAGACAGGGGGCATATGTCACGTCATCTGAAGGTCAACTTGAGAGGTCGTACTTTATACAGGATTTACAATATGTATTGACGCCTGGCTGCCTCTCTCTCTCTCTCTCTCTCTCTCTCTCGCTCTCTCCTCTCTCTCCTCTAGAAAATGTAAAGTAAGCAGAAATAACTGAGTAATAAGTTTTAATGTAGGTCTAAAGAAAGAATCTCTCTCTCTCTCTCTCTCTCTCTCTCCTCTCTCTCTCTCTATCTGGTGGCGAAATCCTCATTCAACATACGATTGATTCAAAGACGCATCTCACCACTCATATTGCTAATGAAAATACTCGTAAACCTTTATAAATATCTAGTAGAAATATACACTCAGAAATAACAACATACTTTTTCTAAAGCCTCCAGAGGCAGAGATGTATTCATTCACAAGTGCTCATACATACACATACTCATACACATGACTACTTTCAGAACGCACCAAGTCGTGAAATAGGGAATCAAAGGTATTTGTTTACTATATCTGCCGTCTTCCAACTCGGCAATTCTAGGAAATGTTGCCATATCTCTTGCCAATACTGAAGTATGCATGATAATGGGACCTTTGAAGGCATGGCTTCCAATAATAATAATAATAATAATAATAATAATAATAATAATAATAATAATAATTCTTATTGAAAGTAATTGCTACATCAGCTGCGTTAATTTTATAAAGGTTCTTCTCTGTTTTTCTAATTATTGTTTGAATTACTTTCAATAATAATAATAATAATAATAATAATAATAATAATAATAATAATAATAATAATAATAATTCTGTTGGGCTTACGGCATTAAAGGTGAGTGGCGCAGTGCTAGTGACTATTTTTTTTAACTAGCTTGACAAAGGCATAGTTCCCCCTGTCCCATCGCCTCTGAAGTAAAGAAAACTCATCATCAGGATTCCCAAGAAAGTCCTTCAGTTCTCAGCGAGCTTCATGGGATGAGGTTGCAAGACCCATGACTTTTTATTGAATGCCGGTTAAAAATTGTCCACATTCACAAATGGGTCGACTAGTGGGATGCAGCTTGTCAAGATACAGCCGCGAATGGAGTGCTCTATCTATTTATGTACCACACACACACACACACACACACACACCACACACACACACACAGAGGTATATATATATATATATAGATATATATATATATATATATATATATATCATATATATGATATATTATCTGCGTGTGGGTACAAAAACGCGAGAACACATGTATGGTATATCCATTTTTACATATATATATATATATATATATATATATATATATATATATATATATATATATATCATATATAGATCATATATATATATATATATATATATATATATATATATATATATATATATATATATATATACATGTACTCCACAGAGAAGCAAAGACAGAAAAGTTCAATCATTGTGGATACGAAAATAAAAAAGATAAAAAAAACGTGTTATTTCAACGAGCAGAGAGAGAGAGAGAGAGAGAGAGAGAGAGAGAGAGAGGCAGCACCACACAGGTAAGATATGTCCTGAAGCCCGAATATAAAAAAACAGACGCATCAACAAAGTCCCAGACAGGATGTCCCCTCGATCCGACGAAGACAAGGAGACCTGTTTACAAGGTGACATACAAGATCACACCAGATCAGAGACGAGATTTCTCTCGCAATCTCTCCAGGCTCTTCTCTTTCTTCCTCTCTTTTCTCTATTTCTCTTTGAATTCTCCCCCACCCCGCCCCCCCCCCCCCCCCCCCCCCCCCCCCCCCCCAAAGTTATCTATCCTTCGTGCTGTTTTCTTATGTTTCCATAACCACAGGGTATGGTTATCAAACCCCAAAACATGCAGTGTGTCAATTATTCCTGGACGTCTCCCATCCGCCAAGTTTATCTCTGATTTTATTTCATGCTGGAATGGAATGGAATACAGTAAAGAATTTAGGCCAAATGCCAAAAACAGGGACCTATGAGGTCATTCAGCGCTGGAAAGAAAAATGAGAGTAGGTAGGTTTGAAAAGGTGTGACAGGAGGAAGACCTCAAAGCAGCTGCATTAAGAAATAATTGTTAGGAGAAGGTGGATATCAAGATGGAAAAGAGAGAATATGAATGGAGGTACAGTAAAAGAACAGAAGGGGTTGCTGCTAGGGACCGAAGGGACGCTGCAATGAACCTTTAGTAATGTCCACAGTGCACCCCGTGAGGTGCACTGACGGCACTACCCCTACGAGTTTTTATTCTGCCGTCGATTGATAAGTTTCTCTGATTTTATCTCTTATTATATCGTCGACTGAAAGTTCTACTTTTGGGAATTTTTCTCGAAATATCTCCACTTTTAGTTTTCTGAAAATTCTTAGATCTTAAAATCTACTGAGGCTAGAGTGCTGCAAATTGGTACGTTGATCATCCACCCCCAAGTCATCCAACATACCAAATTGCAGCCCTCTAGCCTCAGTACCTTTTATTTTATTCAAGGTTAAAGTTAGCCATAATCGTGCGTCTAGCAACGATAGAGGCCAGGCCACCACCGAGCTGTGGCTGATGTTCATGAGACGCAGCTCATTTACCATTATAACGAGACCACCGAAGGATAAGATCTATTTTCGGTTGCACTGATTATAGTCTATAGCATCTGTACAGAACACTCGATTGCGCCGAAGAACATTCGGCAGACACTTCGGCAGACAATGCAGGTTTATAAGTCAGGGCGCTGAAATTGTTTCCCCCTCGACGGGATCGATCTCCAGGCTGTCGGTAATCAGGTATCCAATAACCACTGGACCACGAGCGCCACCTTCACACATAAACCACATGATCACTAAGCTCGCTATATATATATATACATACATATATATATATATATGTATATATATGCCGAAGTGTCTGCCGAATGTTCTTCAGCGCAATCGAGTGTTCTGTACAGATGCTATAGACTATAATCAGTGCAACCGAAAATAGATCTTATCCTACCGTCATTGATGAACTTGTTGGAGAAGCAGGACGACAGAGAGGACATTTCCGAAGCCAATTAATCACCAAGGAGATGAGGGAAGCCGCTAAAGAACTACGTAGCAACCCAGACATCATCATACGGAAAGGTGACAAATCATCAGTGTACGTAGTGATGAAGAAAAGTGATTATTTTGAAAAGATGGATAGGATCCTCCTGGACACTTCCAAATTCCAACGCTTGACAAAAGACCCCACCGAGGACCTCAGAAAGAAAGTGTCGAGGCTTGTGACTAGGGCCAACAATCAGCAAGACGTCGTAAAATTCCCTAAGGTAAAAGGAGACTATGGGCCCGGTACTGCTACGGAACAGTGAAAACACACAAGGCAGGTAACCCCCTAAGGCCCATCATCTCTCAGATGACATCCCCAACCTATAGGATAGCGAAAGTCCTGAATGATTTGCTGGTACCTTACATACCCGGTGCATATCACTGAAATCAGCGGTGGAGTTTATTGATCTCCTACAGGAAAAAGGACCAGAAGACGACATTGCCTCACTCGACGTTGAGAGTTTGTTTACGAACGTTCCCGTCGAAGAAACGATCGACATCATTCTTGATCGTGTATACAGGTCCGAGAAGAACCTGCTGCCCATTTCCGAAGATGTCCTCCGAGAGATGCTGAAAGCTAGCACTACAGAAGCCCCTTTCCTCTCTCATCAGGGGGAATTATTTCGACAAGTAGATGGAGTCGCCATGGGATCCCCACTAGGGGTCCTCTTTGCAAATATGTACATGGCCACCGTCGAAGAAAGGACCTTTAGAGAAACATCTAAAACCTAGGATTTATGGGCGGTACATCGACGATATATTCGTCACAATAAAAGAGCCTGAAGATACCAAAAAACTAGCAGATGCTCTGAAAAGAACTCAGTGCTCAACTTCACCACAGAGCAGCAGCAGAAGACTTTGCCATTCTTGATGTCCTGGTAAAACAACAAGAAGGACAGTTTAAGACGACCGTTTATACGAAAAGCAACGAACGCTGGCCGTTGCTTGAACGCACGCGGGGAGTGCCCGGACGCATATAAAAAGTCTGTCGTGAGTGCGTATGTCAAACAGAACCTTCACACACAGCTCATCATGGAAAGATATAATAACGAATCGACCGAATCGCCAACTGCTGACAAACAACGGGTATGCAGATCAAATTATCGAAGCAGCAATAAAAAAGAAAATGGACGAATTTTACCAACCCAACACCATGGCGAAAAACGAGGAAAACTTGATTATTTACCATCGTGTACATTATGGGTCTGCATACAAGGAGGATTGCTGCACACTACGCGGGATAATAAAACAGAGGCGTAACCCCAAAAGCCCCTTACCATAAAATAAGCCTCAGGATATATAGTAAGCCCCAACCTTGTAGCAGCCTTAATAATGAGGAACAGCACCGCTCCGGGGGGACCGAAGGAGATGTGCACGAATGTAGTTTACAAATTTACTTGTCCAGAGGAGGTGTGTAAACCTCACAGCCAAAACTACATCGGGCACACTACAACGACCCTTCGGAGACGTCTGCTGGCTCATAGAAATCAAGGGGCCATCCATCAACATTACATAGATGTTCACGACAGGAAGCCATCTCTACAAGAGCTCATAGAAGGCACCCAGGTCGTACACAGAGAAGACAACTACGGTCGCCTCTTAATAACGGAAGCAGTGAGCATCGCTATTCAGAAAGCCGACCTTGAACGTCCAACAAGAATCGGACCATATACTCCCCTCCAGCAGAAGAAGGATACCCAAGCCAACAGGGACCAGACAGCGCGCCCCAATCCACCGAGAACATCGCGCCCCTTGGAAGGCATGAGAAGACCCAGCGTCAGCGAAAGTCAAGTAACATCCTACTCAGGTCGCTGAGACCCCGCCCAACACGAATCAGCAACCGTAACCAACGTAGACCATTTTGGACACACACACACACACACACACACACTCAAATTTAAATCATACACATTTATGTATAAACAGAAATTATCTCTTGTACCTTTATGCATGCTATAAAATATATACATATTGTACTCCGTATTTAGATTCTATATCATTTTCATTCCTGTATGTAATTTTGTAATTTTTATCTAAAACCAACATGTAACATATTAAATTTTAAACATACATTTAAGGAAACTCTAGCACATGGCATTGTATTTTGAATATATATATATATATATATATATATATATATATATATATATATATACATATGTATACATACATACATACATACATATATATATATATATATATATATATATATATATATATAGAGAGAGAGAGAGAGAGAGAGAGAGATGAGAGTGAGAGAGAGAGAGAGAGAGAGAGAGAGAGAGAGGTGCTTTGTATAGACCTACATTAGAAATTATGATTCAGTTATGCTTTCTGCAATTTGACTTTATTTGACTTTATTTTCTGTAGAGAGAGAGAGAGAGAGAGAGAGAGAGAGAGAGAGAGAGAGAGAGAGAGAGAGAGAGAGCAGAGCCCCCGTAAGTTCATGGCCAAATGTTGATTTGTAGTCCGCCAAGCATAAAGTTCCCAAACACTATTTACCTCCGGCATTGATCGTCAATCTCATCGAATATTCTCGACAGTCGCCATTCGCTTCGCGTAGAGACTTCTGAAAGTATTTTGACCCACTTTTACCGGCTGCGTTTCCTCTCGAGGGCCTCGTGGGCTCCTTTTTTCTCTTTTTTTTTTCTTTCTCACTCCCCCGAACGAGCTGGGTAGTGTCTGGAGTGATTGCACATCCGGGGGAATTAGAACGCGAGGTGAAATAAGAGGACACGGTATAAAAAGTCTACTTAACCTAAGCTAACTTGAGCTAACCTAATCTAACTTTACCCAACCCAACCTAACCTAACTTAAGATAACCTAACCTAAGCTAACCTAAGCTAACAAAAGTACACTTAACCTAACCTATTTTAAGCTAATCTAACAATCAACCTAACCTAACTTAAGATAACCTAGCCTAACCTAAGCTAACAAAAGTACACTACACTTAACCTAACCTATCTTAAGCTAACCTAACTTAAACTAACCTAACCTAAGCTAAGTGACTTGTTAGAATATACCAGCTGGAATCATCCCTGATCTCAGGAGACTAGCTGGGTTGAAACCTAATCTAAGTTTACTTAAGTTTACTTAATTATCCTATTCTAATTTCATTGGGTAATTTGAAACTTAATGTGATCGTACTCAATTAACATTATTTTACTTTTGTTAGATGTTTTGAAACCTAATCAGAGCGTACTTAAAGTGACCTAATTTGGTTCTTTTGAAACATAACCTTAGTGTATTTCTTTAACCTAATCTAACCTAATTTACTTAGAGAATTTGATACCTATCCTTACTATAGGGAATTAACCTTATCTTACCAGACCCTTCTTAATGTTAACCATATCAAAGTAATTACCTGTACTAATATAAAATTCATTTACGATTAGTATTGCCTAACCAAACCTATGGCAACTTGAAATCGTTTACGTTAATCAACTGAACCATGCATACACAAACAAAAATGTGGTTAGGTTAGTAAGGTTAGGTTAGGTTACAGTTGCAGTTGACAAAATGTGACACGAAGCTGTGAAAATATAATCTTATTTCATTAGGCCTAAGTTCCGTGATTGTTCATCTGTATGTTGGTCCACAAGATACCTATTTTCACATAGTTATCAAGAGATACCGACCATTTTCCTTTAACCAAAGCACCATGGACTCTGTAGGCAAGCACGATTGAACTCCACAGATATAGCCTTCTCGTGTACACAGAAGAACTTGGTGTGGTGATAATTAGTTTTACAAGAGACAAAAACAACCATTCAAACCTCCAGCTTTGACCTAACTGCACGCACTCGATGAGCAGCTATTCTCGATGGAGGTATTCATTACGAGCCAAGGAAGAGCTGGTTGAATTTCGTCATAGGCCTAATTTGTTTCAGCGATTATCGGGTAAGAGAAACTTCGAGCCGAAGGATAGGGGCGTAGGATGTGGTCTGATAATCCATTAGGCCTAAGGTATTGTGCCCTTATAAACGGACACAATACCGTAGGCCTAACTTGGGTAATTATTGGAATGAACGTTGAAAAATTATGGTACCTTGGTAACTGTCCACCATAAAGTCCCGTCTTTTTTTTTAGAGTGTGTGTGTATGTATATGTATATATATATATATATATATATATATATATATATATATATATATATATATATATATATATATATATATATACATGTATGTATATATGTACGTATGTATGTGTGTGTGTCCTAATGGCAAAATCAATGTGCTAAATGACTAAATGAACATAAATACGAAACTTGAAATAAAGCAAAACAAAACCACCGCTAATGTGAAATCCATAGACTGATGACCTTCGTCATCAAGAGACCTATTAATGCCAAACTTATATTGACATTTATGCGGTAGAAGACAGCGAGAGAGAGAGAGAGAGAGAGAGAATCTTCTAATTGGAAAGCATCGGCCATCATCTCGAGAGAATTGAATGCTGATGGCACCAAGGTCGATCGTATCTGATTAGGGATAATTTATGATCGGATGATGAGGAAGCCTTTCGATACAAGAAGTAATAAAACCATTTTTCAGAGGGTGATCTGTTTTTTTTTTTTTTTAACTAGGTTTCATTAAGGGATCGATCCTCGTTGGACGAGTGAGTTATGTGCTCGTCTACCGATTCGGTAGTGGCGAGTTCGACTCCCCACTCTGCCAACGTGGAATCAGAGGAATTTGTTTCTGGTGATTAGAAATTCATTTCTCGATGTAACGTCGTTCGGATCCACAATAAGCTGTAGGTCCCGTTGCTAGGTAACCAGCTGGTTCCTAGCCACGTAAAAATATCTACGTAATCCTTCGGGCCAGCCCTAACAGAGCTGATAATTAGCTAAGTGGTCTGGTTAAGGCTAAGCTAAAATGGAAGTGATAATATAAATAATAATAATAATAATAATAATAATAATAATAATAATAATAATATAATAATAATAATAATAATAATAATAATAATAATGGAGTTTGGAATAGAAAAAAATGCGCCTTAGTCAACATACAAAAAGGCAAAGTAACGAGAACTGAAGGGATAAAGCTACCAGATGGAGCAACATCAAACACATAGATGGAGACAGGATACAAATACCTGGGAATAATGGAAGGAGGAGATATAAAACACCAAGAGATGAAGGACACGATCAGGAAAGAATATATGCAGAGACTCAAGGCGATACTCAGTCAAAACTCAACGCCGGAAATATGATAAAAGCCATAAAACATGGGCAGTGCCAGTAATCAGATACAGCGCAGGAATAGTCGAATGGACGAAGGCAGAACTCCGCAGCATAGATCAGAAAAACCAGGAAACATATGACAATACACAAAGCACTACACACAAGAGCAAATACGGACAGACTATACATAACACGAAAGGAAGGAGGAGGAGAGGGACAATAAGTATAGAGGACTGCGTTAACATCGAAAACAGAGCACTGGGGCAATATCTAAATAAAAACCATGAAGACGAGTGGCTAAAGAGTGCATGGGAAGAAGGACTAATAAAAGTAGACGAAGACCCAGAAATATACAGAGACAGGAGAAAGACAGAAAGAAACTGAGGACTGGCACAACAAACCAATGCACGGACAATACATGAGACAGACTAAAGAACTAGCCAGCGATGACAATTGGCAATGGCTACAGAGGGGAGAGTCTAGAAGGAAACTGAAGGAATGATAACAGCGGCACAAGATCAGGCCATAAGAACCAGATATGTTCAAAGTACGATAGACGGAAATAACATCTCTCCCATATGTAGGAAGTGCAATACGAAAAATGAAACCATAAACCACATAGCAAGTGAATGCCCGGCACTTGCACAGAACCAGTACAAAAAGAGGCATGATTCATGGCAAAAGCCCTCCACTGGAGCCTGTGCAAGAAACATCAGCTACCTTGCAGTATAAGTGGTACGAGCACCAACCTGAGGGAGTGATAGAAAACGATCAGGCAAAGATCCTCTGGGACTATGCATCAGAACGGATAGGGTGATACGTGCAAACAGACCAGACGTGACGTTGATTGACAAAGTCAAGAAGAAAGTATCACTCATTGATGTCGCAATACCATGGGACACCAGAGGTTGAAGAGAAAGAGAGGGAAAAAATGGATAAGTATCAAGATCTGAAAAAATAGAAATAAGAAGGATATGGGATATGCCAGTGGAAATCGTACCCATAATCATAGGAGCACTAGACACGATCCCAAGATCCCTGAAAAGGAATCTAGAAAAACTAGAGGCTGAAGTAGCTCCAGGACTCATACAGAAGAGTGTGATCCTAGAAACGGCACACATAGTAAGAAGAGTGATGGACTCCTAAGGGGGCAGGATGCAACCCGGAACCCCACACTATAAATACCACCCAGTCGAATTGGAGGACTGTGATAGAGCAAAAAAAAAAAAAAAAAAAAAAAAAAAAAAAAAAAAAAATAATAATAATAATAACAATAATAATAATAAGATAACTTATATGGAATGATAGCTGTAAAATGTTTAAATTATACGTAACCTGAAGTACAAGATTTTTTTATTATTATCATCATCATCATCATTATTATTATTATTATTATTATTATTATTATTATTATTATTATTATTATTATTATTATTATAATACAGAAGATGAACCCTATTCATATGGAATAAGCCCACCAACAGGAGCCACTGATTTAAATTCAAGCTCCCAAAGAATATAGTGTTCAGTAGGAAGTGAGAGAAGGTAAGGGGAGATACAGAAAGAAGAGACCCCACTTATCACAGGAAAATAATTAAATTGATAAGTTAACAAACAGACAAAAATGCATTAAAATGCAAGGAGAGGAGTATCAGGGTGGTAATGCATTGCAGAATCTCTTGAACTTTTGAAGTTCCAACTGGACGACATATTCAGGGAGACTGTTCCATAGTCAAACTGTATGAAGAAACTGTTAAGAATACAGGACTTCTGGAACTGAGAAGTTCGACAGCGAGGTTTGTAAATTGGAAATAAAACTATCCAATTACGTAACCTTATATGATTATTATTATTATTATTATTATTATTATTATTATTATTATTATTATTATTATTATTATTATTACAGGGAATTATTTACATTACAAAAGAATATTTAATTAACAAAGTATAGTCGAAATTATAACAGTAACACGGGTTAAATAAATCACATTCTGAAGTAGGAAGCAGTTTTCCTATCATATAATAATAATAATATAATAATAAAATAATAATAATAATAATAATAATAATAATAATTATTATTATTAATTATTATTATTATTATTATTATTAACATATTATTATTCAATTATTATTATTATTATTACACACCTATGTATTTATTCCTGACCTCGTAACGCGACGAAGGAGTCCAAATTCTTACGTCCATCCCCCAACAAGAAGAAGAAGTCGATTCTTCTTAAGAAAGAAAACGCGTCTTCTTGCCAAACATTTAATGGGTGACTACTTCAATTTTTTTTTTCTTCCGAGACTTTCATTTAGGTTGCTTCCACCTCCGTGAACTGTTTCTCGGTTCAGCTTTAAATATTCATAGATTATTCATAAATCGATCAGGTTTATCCCCATAGTCAGACAGAGGTTGGTATATCGGTGATATACTCGTAATTCTAAACTTTGCAAACGAAAATGTGGACAAAAGATTTCTCATGACTTTCACTTAATTTTTTTATGTCTGTGAATTGTTTATCAGTATCACCTCTGAATATTCATAGATTAATGAAAGATTCATCAGAATTATTCCATAAATATACAGACGTTTGCATAAAGGTGATATAGTCACAATTCAAAACTTTGCAATAGGAAATCTAGACATTTTTTTATTTTTTATTTTTATTAAAACTGCTCATATCCGCGAATTGAATCTCTGTTGTTGTTTCGAATATTCATAGGTAGTTTATAAATTTCTCAGACTTCTCACCCAATCATATAGACGTTGGTATACCGGTAATATATCTGTAATTCTAAAATTTGCAATTAGATATCTACAGAATAAATTTTTTCTGAAGCCTTCATTTAAATTGCTCTCATCTACACGATTTTTTATCAGCGTTACCATAAAAATTCATAGATTAAATTATGATATACCAGAATATTATCCCATAATCAGATAGACGTTGGTACATTGGTGATATATTCATAACTGTAAATTTAGCAATCGAAAACGGGAAGGAATATTTTTTCTGTGACTTTCATTTTTGTGAACTGTTTATCAGTGTTACCCTAAAAATTCATAGATTAATTATAGATTTACCAGATTTATCACTTCATCAGATAGACGTTGATATACTGATGATATATTTATAATTCTAAACTTTACCCCGAAAATCAGGAAAAAAAAAAAAAAAAAAAAAAAAATGTTCAGAGAATTTCATTGAAAATTATCTGCGAACAGTTTATCAGCGTTGCCTTAAAAAATCATAGATTTACCAGAATAAACCCATAATCGGAAATACGTTGGTATATTGGTGATTTGTTCGTAGTAATCGGAAATCTAGGAAACTCATGATCTGAATATCACCATTAAAATATGATTACTAAACAAAGATGAGCCTGGAATGGTGGTAAAAAAAAAGGACGAATATTAATATAAAAATATAAAATAATCAATATATAGAAAAATATAAATGGCGAGGATGATAAAAATTAATAATAGAGAGCCAAGGTGGCCCCTAGTCCCCCCCCAACCCCCTCTCTCTCTCTCTCTCTCTCTCTCTCTCTCTCTCTCTCTCAGCTCTCTGGTCCCACAAGAGTCCCCTGTGGTGTGTGTGTGTGTGTGTGCATCAAACTCCAATATTAGCCCTCCTACCTCCTTTCTCCTGATATAGAGAGAGAGAGAGAGAGAGAGAGAGAGAGAGAGAGAGAGAGAGAGAGAGAGAGAGGTATTTTTTTTTGAAAAGCTGACCCTTTGAACTGAGGAATTCCGAGAAAGAAACACTGGCGAAATACCCGAATATTTTCGCCCGGGGC
>NC_061095.1:47220193-47227693 GCF_015104395.2 Macrobrachium nipponense | reverse complement strand
GAAAGGTAGAGAAATGGATTAGGCAGAAGGGAGGCAATATCTACGATCATCCATGAACTCTCTCTCTCTCTCTCTCTCTCTCTCTTATATAAACATAAAAAATTAATATATATACAACCTACAGAATGATACAGTTCAGTCCCAATATCCCACCTCTATCCAGATATCCATTAACCACGTCTCGCCATCCCTCCCCCACCTCTATATAACACCTCAATACATCCCCCCCCCCCCTCTCTTGACTTGGACGAAGGGCTCTGGGTGGGGGGTTGACGGGTGGGGGCGGGTAGGGAGGGAGGGAGGAGGGAGGGAGGGGGAAGCTATACCCTAATTCCGATGTATGAGGCCGCTGCTATTTCGCGGTCACTCCCACTGGTAACTGAACGTGCTCTCTCTCTCTCTCTCTCTCTCTCTCTCTCTCTCTCGCCTCGATCTCTCTCATCTCTCTCTCTCTCTCTCTCTGTCTTCACTTTCCCACGGAATGAAATGGAGCCCAGATGGGAAAGTAGTGTTCTCCCTCCCTCGTCGCTTCCTGGCTTCAACCTGGCTTTATTTTCTTGACTTATTTTCTTTGCTTTCTCGAACAGATGAGGCGATGTAAGATCCGAGGGACGTAGCCTACCTAAGCAATGCGGGGCGACGTTCAGGTAGGAGCGAACAAACCCGGCGCAAAAACGTTTTCTTTCGAACACACCACTCTCTCGTTGGTCCTGAATGTTTTCTCTCGCAGGTTTGTCATTTCTGTTCCTATAGTAAATGCATAAATTCACGACAGAGAAAGCTCGTATTCAGTGACGTATAACACGAGAGAGAGAGAGAGAGAGAGAGAGAGAGAGAGAGAGAGAGAGTTTTTCCAACAGGATTACCCTGCGTGACAGGTTGTCCTTAAAGGTGTGGTTCTGAAAGGCTTGTCCTTGGTCAGTGACCGTTTCTAAGGGGATGCTTTTCAATAACTGAACACGGTCAAGGAAGGTTGCGTTCAGTTGCTTATTTCGTGGACACGAAGAAAGCCACGTTCGGGAGTCTACCAGAGCTAAAACCGTTTGCGCTGTCTTTCATTAGAGAACGAGAACCTTTGGATTTACACTCACATAGTCGTCACTAAATAAAATCAAGATGGTTTTGCGCTTTTAAAAGGAAAATGATAGAAATATGCATTAAGAGAAACAAAATGGTTTATTTAAAAAAAATCTGTATGCCTATTGTTAAAATAAAAAAAAAATATATTTTTTACGTTTTCTTCAAGTTTCATACAACGAAGCCAAACTTGTTGTTTTTAAACTATTGCTTTTAAGACGAAAAATTCTTGTTATATTAAAAAAACAATCAGTAAACAATAATTGTTTGTGCTTCAGTCAAATTACATAATAGAGATTTGGTTTTTTTATTAATTTTTTTTTATTTTATTTTGTTTGAGTATATAATGAACCGGAAGTTTTAGAAGCAAAAATGACGATACAGAACTGAAAAAAAATGTTTTACGTAATTTAAGAAAATGCATTTGCAAGACCTGTATTTAATTGTAGAGGAGGTTGTAAAGAAATATTTGCAGTCTTTCATAAAACGTAAGAAAAGTCACTATCTTTTACAATAAAAATTACATAAAAACGTTTACAACTGTTTTGAGTTTTTTTTGTAAAATATTGTAGCTTTTTGTACTTTTTGTAAATTATTGGATTTTTTTGTAGTTTTTGTAAAGTATTTTTGAGTTTGTGTGTATTTTTATGTATAAAACCATTAAAAAATTACAAACAACTATTAACAATCATTCACAAAATACACAATCTTTTAACAAAGATAAACAAAAATCGTAAACAATCGTTGCAACAATAGTCAAAAATCATTTACAACCTCTCACAAAAAGTACATAAAAAAGTTCCATACTCTATAGACGGGGTAAATAAAAAGACAATTTTTTTTTTTTACAGAATGCAAATAAAAAACAGAGCTTTAGAACAGGCACATCAATAACATGAAAAATAATAATCCTGTTTACTTTAATTAGAAATACAGGATACTTTTGTATGCTTTAATAAAAGTATACGTATTATCATGTCTGATGTACAGTTTCATTTTTCGCTTAATAGGGAATAAGCCTACAAACTACTTTGTTGTTGGGGTTCTTGTTGGGGGTTAGGAAAGGTCTATGGAGGAGCCTAAAAAGTTCTGAAAAAGGTGTATCGCGTTGAATGAAAGTCACAGGAATCTTTGGGCAGGATATTTATGATCTATTTATTTGAATGAAAATGTAACAAACAAATAATGTGGATCCTAAACAGTACGGGAAAATTATTTCTAATAAAATATAGCGCATTAATCTTAATTTTCGTTGGTTAAACAACGCTCTATTTAACCGTAGATTTTAGCCAGAACCTCGAGTAAGCTGGAGGTCGGATCACGCCTTGTTCATAGTTTTGTTACTTGAATTATGGTCACAAAAAAAATTTATTTTTACATTTTTGCTCAACAAGATTTTATTAAGAAGAAAAAAAATATGGCACAGTATACTATAGTCTCTCTCTCTCTCTCTCTTCTCTCTCTCTCTCTCTCTCTCTCTCCTCTCTCTCCAAAATGTGACTCATTACTTTTTAATAGAAAACACATTCATGAACACCGCTGGACTATGCATCAATTAAATTTAGCAATATCGGGTCTGGTCACCAATTGGACAGGTGACCATCAAGTACTTTTAATAAGTCCTCTACGCACAAACTCCCGCCTCCATAACTGAGAATTCGGGTAATTACGGAGAGCACATTCGACGGTATAATTCTCCAGGCGGTAAGCAGGAAAAAAAAACAACACAAAAACTTCAAACCAACATTATTTCCCACAACGAAAAACTTCCTTTGGGACCACTCGGAGCGTCCTCGAAAGAAAAAAAAACACACCTAAACTTCAAAACTTCAGTTTCCCTTTATTTCTCTTGTTTCGTTCTCTTACCAAACTTCGATACGTACTTGGGTAACTTCTCGAAGTTCTCAGACCCCACAAGTCATCTCGTGGAAAGACAAGTCTCTGGAATTCGTTCTCAGCCATAATGAAAGATACTACAGCTCTTTTGGGTCAGTTACTTAATTTCTAATTACCCAAATATTAAAATTTGAAACATTATGCCTAAATAGCCACCGGCTTGTATACCAAACTTTTTCTTCACGAAATAATATAAAATAGGAAAAAAATTATGCATTTTAGGCCCAAGGCCATGTATTGGGACTTATGAGTTCAGTCTGCGCTGCAGGGAAAATTGAGAGTAAAGGAGGGTTGACAGGTGTAACAGGATGAAAACTTCAAAGCAGTTGAATCAGTTGTTTGGAGATGGATGAGGAAGGTCTGATGGACGAAAGGGAATATGAACGGAGGTACAGTAAAATGAATGAAAGGTTTTTCATCTAGGGACGAAGGGCGGTTGCAAAGAACCTTTGTAAGTAATGCCTACAATGCACTGCATGAGGTGCACTGACGTCGCTATCCATATCTGAGGTTCTCGGACTGGGAATGTAAGGTATCTTTTTCTCTATATTTAGTTAACTTTCCATAAAAAAAAAACAATCATCCAATGATTCACTTACGAGTTTCCTTCCATCTTCTCCATGTCGACAAGTCACAAGTTGGTGGTCACATCAAGTTTCCAAAGACCGAAAGACGAGAGCTTTTGCAGCCTGGAGGGGGTGCGGCCGATTCCTCGAGTATAGACGACGTTCTCTCGCTTCCATCTTTATTTGGAGAGAATATTGCCATTCTACTTATTGCAATATTAGTTTGTAGCTTTGACTTGGATGGAATTTTTACTGCATCATCTCTAATTCTTTTATGTTTTGCGTTCAAGTCTGTTTTACAGAACTTCTATGGACTGGTTCTTCGACATGTACAGATTTTTGTATGCGTGGCTTGTTCTACTATAATAATAATAATAATAATAATAATAATAATAATAATAATAATAATAATAATAATAATAATAATAAAAATAATGATAATAACAACAACAATAATAATAATAATAATAACGGAGAAACAAATCACTGTTAATCTGTTTCTCCATTTCAAGCTCATACTACAATGAATATTCTTTGATAATAATAATAAATAATAATAATAATAATAATATAATAATAAATAATAATAATAATAATAATAATAATGTTAAGGAATTCACAGTCACGTGAAAACAAATTGTTAAAAAATCCACAATCATATATTAGAATATATTTTTTAATATATGATTGTGGAGATTTGTTAATAATAATAATAATAATAATAATAATAATAATAATAATAATAATAATAATAATAATAATAATAATAAGAATAATGATAATAATAAATAATAATAATAATAATAATAATAATATAATAATAATAATAATAATAATAATAATAATAATAATAATAATAATTCACAGAAAAAATACATAATTTCCTATTCTATGTAAATGTTAAGTTGTTTTTCCAACGAGTAATTTTCTTTTCTTTTGAACCTTAACCTGAGGTTTCAGGTTTCATCACCTTCGTCAATTTGATTAGTGTTCTCATTTGTGGCAATCAGTTTGTTATTTATTTGATTATCTATTCATTTGCTTATTTACTCATTCATTCATTTGTTTCCTTATATATTTATCAATCTGTTATTTCCCCGCATTTTGAACGCGATAAACATTGTTTTTATGCCGTGTTTTTCTGACTGACTCATTCCACGTGTAAAATTTTCTGTGCTCATGGCAACCTTCTGTTAATTTGACTTCTTTAAATAACCACAATTTTCACGACTAATAAACGATAATATGATATAAGACACAGCACGCATAATCGAACGAAAGGAATGTTCATTAAACAGCGCTGGGAATTATTCTGCAAAAGAATTTCAAATCGCTGTCAACCAGACCGATACTTTTTGCCACGTATCATCTCCATTACCCTTAACAATTTCAGATTCCTTAACAAGAGCACAATAATTCGCACGAAGTCCAACACACTTCCTTAGACCTGACACTGTACACAGAAGACTGAAATCAATGGGAACAGCTGACGCGAGTGGATACGGCGAAAAGAAAAAGAGAGAGAAAAAATGGCGAAGGAATAAACGCGCATGCTCAATAAATATTGACAGCTTATTGTATTATGAATTATGGACGACAAGCACCGTGTACAGAGACCTTGTGCTTAATGCATGGGTGGTACAAAGGCACCAGTCTTGGTGTAGTACGCATGGCATTACAGAATGACGTTTTCGCTTACTCGACAAACTACTTTATTGTTGATGTTGTTGAGGTTGGGGGTGGGGGGTGGGGTGGTAAAAAAGGTCTATGGAAGAACCTAAACAGGTCTGGAAAAAGTGTTTCGCGTTGATTTAAAGATACAGGAATTTTAGGATAGGATATTTATGATCTATTTATTAGAATGAAAATGTAAAAAATAAATAATGAGCATGTTAAACTTCCAGAAAAAATGCTTTCAATTAAAATGTAGCGTATTTAATATTCGTTGGTGAAAGAAGGCTCTATCTGACCGCAGATTTTGGCACGTTTTAATTCATTTGGTGTACTGATTTTAGGGTATGTTTCTATTCAGTTATATTTTGTTTCCACTTATAACTGAGAATATAATGGACGTGTTTAATTTGCGTTCTTTTTATTAGTACGAGCAGTGCTAAGTATGAGTATTGATTACGATGACCACTTCACGCTAAGTCAGGAGTATAATGTTCACAACTTAAGCGTCAGGGGAAAATCTTAAATGCGTTCGAGTAAGATGGAGGTCGGATCACGTCTTGTTGTTGTTTATATTCCTGTTTTAAACTTTGCAACCTTGGAATTCTGGTCCATAGCATACGGTTCCGGAATGAGGCTGCTAGTTCAATATTCTTATCCATAGCTGGCTGCATAACTTGTTGTTTGGGAAATCAGACCCCAGCTTGATATCCAATGGACAATGTTGACCCCATACATACTATTATTATTATTATTATTATTATTATTATTATTATTATTATTAGATTAGGCTTCTTGTGTATGAATGTGAGCCACTACACTTGCAATAATAATAATAATAATAATAAAAATATAATAATAATAATAATAATATAATAATAATAATAATATTCTTACACAAAAAGCCTAAAAAAGATTTAAAATACTGTAGGCCTTCAAAAGAACTGGAAGGTGATTTGACATCTCAAAAAGAAAACTCACACAGCAGAATGCTCTCATATGAAGTAAAAAAAATAAACTTCCAGAGAACCGAACAGCCATAAAAAACACTCCCAAACAACAGAATGCTCGCATGAAAACGGTGTGAATATTCTTGTTTACATTTTAGTGGCTATTATTATTATTATTATTATTATTATTATTTATTATTATTATTATTATTATTATTAGTAGTAGTAGTAGTAGTAGTAGTAGTAGTAGGTTCACTAATTTTAATTTTTCAATTCCTTCCTGCTCTTTTAACTTTATTTACTTATTACTTTATGTATTTACTTGATAGTTTGTCTTACAAATGGAACCTTTGCTTCAGAGGTCAGTGACCTTTACGGCTCTCTCCACTTGAACAATGAATAATAATAATAATAATAATAATAATAATAATAATAATAATAATAATAATAATAATAATGGTAAGAAAAATCCACAGAACGCTTATACAAACACGGACATAAATTACTAGCTAACAAGCATAACTTGTTTAAGTGATTCTTGCAAAATGGATTCCAAGTCGAGTATGCCAACTATGCATCGTGCATACAAAATGACTATCGACAAGCTTCATGGATTTCTTCGGCAATGACCGACATATCTGCGGAGTCTACCTGCCTCCGATATTCCCGCAAAATCTCCTATTATTAATGTTATTATTATTATTATTGGGCCCGAACACGGAAGGCTCATCGGTGCTGCGACAAAACCCTTTACAAACATGGTGCTCGTTCACCCTAATCTTCAAGGAAGTTCTTGTGCTTCTTAGATATTATTATTATTATTATTATTATTATTATTATTATTATTATTATTATTATCATTATTATTTATTATTAATTATTATTATTTTTATTATTATTATTATTATTGCCGGCCAAATCTCCTCCTCTTTTCCCTCATCTTTAACTCCATCTGTTCCCTCTCCATCAACTTTCACTCCTCTCCCCTTTCACTATTTCTCCACGTAACTTTTCACCCCCTCCCCCTTTTTTTCCTACCCAAATACTCAGCCTCTCCTCTGCTATCACTTTCGTTCCCCACCCTCTCCACTTTCCCTCCTCCTCCTCCTCCTCCTCCTCCTCCTCCTCCTCCTCCTCCTCCTCCGTCCTTCCTTTCATTATGGCCTGTGAATCTTATCTGTGGTGTCATTCACGGGAAATCGTCGCCTACACACCGCTTCCTCATTCAAAGCATCTCATAACTTCCGTCGCGCTAATGAATTTCCGAACAGGGACAGAGAATGGCGGTGTGCGCGTTTTTTTTTAATGTCCAGAATTTGGTAAATAGGAGGAGGAGGAGG
>NC_061095.1:47210193-47215193 GCF_015104395.2 Macrobrachium nipponense | reverse complement strand
ATATATATATATATATATATATATATATATATGTATATATATAATATATATGTGTGTGTGTGTGTGTGTGCATAACCCAAACCATATTCAACTCAACACATCTATAAGAAACAACAGCAGTTAACCAGTCGTAAGACAATACTATTGCAAGGAGTACGTTGAACACGAAACCTCAATTCGTCCTTCTGTCTGTTTGTCTGTCTGTCTGTGTCATTCCAAGAAGAAGACGCAAAAAGAAAGAAAATGGCTTACGAACACACGCAAGTGTAAAAGAAAAAAAAAAGGATGGTGACAACATGCTATTCAGCGATTAGCACGAAAGAAAAAAAAATAATCCAGACGACCAAGAAATGTATTGGATTGTGAAGTCTATGTAACTAGTCAGGAGCAAAGTGTAAATCTTCCTTTAAAAAGTGACCAATGTATTTTAAATATAAAGACGAGACAGATTCAAGAAGCTGCAATAGTTTACAAATATAAACAAAAAGCTGGTGCCCTTGCTTACTCTGAGAACCTACATAACTCCAATAAGCAACAATAATAACCAGGGAAGGCCAAGGGAATTTAACGTTAATAATCATGGCAACAAGGAGGACCCCTCAAAGGCTCAGCAACCTTTGTAGTCTTTAACACACCGACTGACAACGTTTCCGAACGTTTTTCAAAGCCTACAAATATTAGCAGCTAGTTAAAAGCCAACCAACGTTTATAATCGTCAACAGGTGATCTGGAAAACGTCTAAGATTGGTTATATACCAATGTCTTCAATACTCTCTCCCGTCTAGCGTTAAGAATGGTTTACAGGACGCCTGTCAACCTTTAAAAATGATATGCAAGGGATTTGATAGCCTTTCGAGTTGTCTACAGGAGACCAGACAACATTTGCAATTAGTTACAAGGTGTTAAACACGCCCAATAGATTACAGCAGGCGAACCGATGATGATTATTATTATTATCATTATTATTATTATTACTCGGAAGATGAACCCTATTCCTATGAAACAGGTCTACATGGGCCATTGATTTGAACTTCAATTTTCCAGAGACAAGAGTGTTCATTTGAAAGATATTTTAGAAGATAAAATATGGAAAACTGACAGAAAAGTTCAGTTATTAGAATAAGAAAAAAGATAAAGAAATTAATAAATATACAGAGAAAAAAATTAACAAACTGTAAGGGTTTGATGGCCCAACGTTTAGAATCGTTTACTGACCCAACATAAGTGGAGAACTTTTTTTTATTGAAGATCGGCAAACGTTTGGAATGGCTTGCTACAACTGCAGTTAGAACCGCTTCCGAAAGGTCAGCAAACGTTTGGAACGGCTTGTCATAACCGAAGTTAGAACCGTTTACGGAAAATCAGGAAACGTCTGGAATTTCTTGCCATACCCACAGTTAGAATCATTTATGGAATTTCAGCAAACGCTTGGAATGGCTTGCCATAACTGCAGTTAGAACCGTTTACGGAAAATCAGCAAACGTTTGGAATGGCTTGTCATAAGCACGGGTAGAACTGTTTACGTTAGATCCGTAAACGTTTGGAAAGGCTTATCATAACCGTAGTTACAGAGGTTTCCTAACGTTTGGAATAGATAATCTTCCAGCAGCATCTATTCTGTTGATGATTCAGTTGCAAATCACTTGGTTTGTCCCATAGAATATCATTGAATCGCATTCACTGACGCAACAGGTCTAAAGCAATGTGGCCCACTTGAATGCCCCTGATGAAAATGTATATTGTGTTAATGCTTTGCAGAGAGCGTTACATAATGAATAACATAATATTTCTGCATATGTTGGAAGGTATTTGCAAAGTCGTATTAGGCAGAACATTCCTGTTTCTTACTCACTTATTGATAACATGAGAGAGAGAGAGAGAGAGAGAGAGAGAGAGAGAGAGAGAGAGAGAGAGAGAGAGAGAGAGAGACTATTCCATCTTTTGCCAGCTCGGTGTCATATAATAAATACATAAAATGGAAAAATCTTTTTCTTTTAAAATTACCGTTATCACCCTGAAGGTGATTTGAAACCATGGAAAAACAAACGGGCCCTCATAAGCAAAACCTTTCACAAAGAATATGCGTCTATGCATTACAGTTTGCAATGCTGTGTGCCACTTTCCAGGACAAATTTCCAATTGCAATTCTTATTGAGGTCTAGGGCATCATTTGCAGAGACTATCTTTTTATCTACTATGAGATTCAGGGCCTCTGTAACACGGTTTTTTCGCAATAACTTTTTATCTATGCATTTCATAAATATAACGCTTATTCAGAATACACATTATATCTACACATAAATTTTGACTGTATTCTGCATTACGTAGGTTGAATAAATTCGGTACTTATAAAGTAAAAGTGACTTTTTTTGAAGACGGGCCAACTTACTCAGAGAAAAGGTTTCGAACGCACTCGTTACGTAACTTATGACATCATTTCTTCCCTCTTTCTCGATGGATGATTGGCTATACGTAACGAAGGCTACCTCTGGCAACAATGACATACAAAAATTTAAATACAAGCAAAGCAGTACACCTTTATGAACTCTGAAAACCTCTCCACTGATAATTGTCATAATGAACAAACCAACAAAATATGTTAATAAATACAAAAACACTTCGATTATTAGTTTAACTCCAAAATAAGTTTCCTAAGAAATTACAGTCTACTTTATAGGTCACAATCAGATTGACAAGATGTAGGGAATAGTTGGTAATTTTCAAAAACATAGTAGACAAGCTTGATTTGATAACTGCTATATCCAATGTCAAGTAATTTTTATTTATTGGCTATCTACCTATTTACTTAAAAAAAAAAAAATTAGCCGTTACCGCATTTTGGCTTTGAACCTTCAATAATTATCGTCAGAATGATGACTTCATGAGGCTCCACCCACTTTGGCCTCGTTATAATTCAGGATAACACTGAAGGCTATCATGGGCATTGTTGGATTAGAAAATTTAACTTCTGGCTATAAAAACTCATTTCTCGAGTAGTTGCAAGAAGTGCTAAATGATCCTCAAGGATCCCAGCAGTTGGCCTAAACGTTTAATTCATGTATATTACTGCTATTACTACAGTAGTATTACTACGCTAGCACAGATACTCCACCCACATCTATGTATCGTTCCGCCATTCATAAAGTCTTTGTCATGGCCACAGGCTTTCTCTTGACTGTAAAAAGTTGCAAGTCGTAAGACAAATGCAATTTTGCAACCACGGGGAAAATTCCAAATCTTGTTAGCCATTATTGACTGCTATGGGTTTCAGAGCCGATGGAATAGGTGAATGATGTCTGTTCTGGTGGATGGGCGGGGCAACATTTCGTCAAATGTTTTTGTTTACCTTGCTTACGTAATGAATGTTTTTTCGACTCTTGGCTTGTAATCATTGGCCATGTCATCGGCTGGATAATTTTTACTCTATAAAAATTAAAACTATCAGGTTTAGGTCATTGATAATGCTGCCAAAATTTGTGCGTGGTTGTAAAATATACACATATCAACTTTCAGCTACATGCGATGCTTTGATAAGGAGCAAAGTCCAAAAAACCGTGTTACAGAGGCCCTGAATCTCATGGTAGTAGACTTCGAATCAGTCTATCCTTCTTTTCTTGCCAGGTAAGTTTCTCTCAGGAATAAGGAAAAATTAATCACGTTTCTTTACTTAAGATTATTATAGTCGACTGACAGTTATTTCACCTCTCTGCGGCGTCTTCAGGACTGTATTACAAATTGACAAGAGGATGAGACCCACTGAGCACTGACCAACGGAAATTTAGTTCTACAGTGACGCCTTAACAATGAAGGATTAGATTAAAAGTCCGCATGCTGTAATAAAACCTGTTGATGTCAATTGTAATCCAGTCCTGATGACGCCGCCGATAGGTAGAGGAAACGTTCCGCCGACCAAAAAAGAAGTAAATGGAAAGAAACGTGAAGTACTAAAGATAGATTCATACTCAAGATAAAAAGATAATCTCTGCGAATAATGCCACAGACTTCAATAAGAATTACATAAGAGAGAATAGAATAGAACAGAATACTGACTTTGGGTCAAAGACCAAGAGCTGAGACCTAAGGGGTCATTCAGCGCTGAAACGGAAATTGAAAGTGAAAAGGTCTGGAAGGTGTAACAGGAGGAAAACCTCAAAGCAGTTGAACCATGAAACTATTTCCAGGAGAGGGTGGAAGCAAGACGGAAGAAAGGGAATATCAACGGAATTATGGTAAAAAGAATGTAAGGAATTGCAGATAGAGGCCGAAAGGACACTGCAAAGAATCATGATCAATGCCTACAGTGCACCGCAATGGGGGTACATAAGTGAGAAAATATATCCAAATAGAACACATATTCCCAACTGAATTAAATCGGGAAATAGGAAGGATATTATACAACTGCGTTAAAAATATACGTACTCAGGCACAAAAAAAAAAAAGAGAGATGAAAAAAAAAAAAGGGGGGGTGGGGGGGGGGGGGGAGGGGGGGGGGGGGGGGGAGGGGGGGGGGGTGGGGGGGGGGGGGGGGGGGGGGGGGAGATACCAGAGGGAGGGAACACATGTGCCCAATCTTTTGTCTAGGTCATGGAGGCAATCCTATACAAATCCCATACAAATTAGGGGTATTAGGGCCTTGCAACAGCAACCGGCCAAAGAAAAAATATGGTCGGTTTTGTGGAAAGAGATGAAACATGATCCACTTTCATTTGTTCTCATCTGATTTGCATGCCTTATCAGATATATATATATATATAATATATATATATATATATTATATATATATATATATATATATATATATATATTATATATACATTCGAGCTACAAATGTCCTTTAATAATAACTAACTTTGCTCTACCTCGGAACTGATATATTTTTCCATATATTGTACCGAAGGGGAATTTTTTAGTTGATAATAATTTCGTCCCCCCATGGGATCGAATCACCGTCCAGTGGACGGGGAACGAAATCAGAACGGACAGTGACGCTATCGGGTCGG
>NC_061095.1:47193172-47208172 GCF_015104395.2 Macrobrachium nipponense | reverse complement strand
CACCTTCCTTCATAAATCGTGATGGATCCTCCTGGAAGCTCAGTGGAGCTGTTTTGTGTCTGGAACTTCCAGAGAGAGAGAGAGAGAGAGAGAGAGAGAGTTTATTAAATCTACGCTGAAAATGGCTACTCATAAGAGTATAAAAACTGAGAGAGAGAGAGAGAGAGAGAGAAGGAGAGAGAGAGAGAGATTAAATGTATGCTGAAAAAGGCTACTTCACAAGAGTATAAAAATTGAGAGAGAGAGAGAGAGAGAGAGAGAGAGAGAGAGAGAGAGAGAGAGAGAGAGATTAAATGTACGCTGAAAAAGGCTACTTCACAAGAGTATAAAAATTGATAGAGAGAGAGAGAGAGAGAAGAGAGAGAGAGAGAGAGAGATTAAATGTACGCTGAAAAGGGCTACTTCACAAGAGTATAAAACTGAGAGAGAGAGAGAGAGAGAGAGAGAGAGAGAGAGAGAGAGAGAGAGAGATTAAATGTACGCTGAAAAGGGCTACTTCAGAAGAGTATAAAAACTGAGAGAGAGAGAGAGAGGAGAGGGAGGAGGAGGAAGAGAGAGGAGGCGAGAGAGATAAATGACGCTGAGGGACTTCAGAGAGAGAAAAACTTAAGAGAGAGAGAGAGAGAGAGAGAGAGAGAGAGAGAGAGAGAGAGAGCATTATGCATCCTTCCGTCCGCTTACCTACAAATTCTTTTGAAGAACAGCCGTGTTTTCCTTACGGCAAGAGCTCGTAAGTCTCAGAATGGCTTGCAGGGGTTTCCCTATTATGATGCCTGCCTGCCAGCAAACTTTTCACTGAGAGAGAGAGAGAGAGAGAGAGAGAGAGAGAGAGAGAGAGATATTCCCAAAGCATGCATAATGCCTTGGCAGAATATTTCCTCCATTTGACAATAAGGAAGCAACAGTCTGTGAAAATGTTATGCTTCGAAAATGGAATGAATAAAGGGGTAGTGGAAGCCATGGCGCTCAGAGCAAAAATATAATTCTCTCTCTCTCTCTCTCTCTCTCTCTCTCTCTCTCTCTCTCTCTTTCAGCCTTTAGCACAGGTCGGGAGATCTCAGACCAATAGCAACTTGGAAACTCATAATTGCTGAGGGTACAGAGCAAGTTTGGTCTCCGAAACTGATTGAGATCATCTTGGGTCCAACAACTCTGTTTGTGAGAGAGAGAGAGAGAGAGAGAGAGAGAGAGAGCTCTTGGGCAGATATGAAAGAAATTTGTTGTCCCCTGTGACATATAAGAAACTATATATATATATATATATATATATATATATATATATATATATATATATATATATATATATATATATATATATAATTACAGACACTAGTCTACTGCTATTTCCACAAGGCTACAACCGAACCCAAGTTCGTTCGTCCCACAGGGCACAAGGCCTTAAGAATCGATGTGTAAACCATACGTATACATATTTGATACTCCAAATGCCTTTCCAATGCTATTTTTGGGTTCGGGTCCATTGATTTATTGAGCGCTTGCTGTCATTTGTCGGCGCTTTAATTATTTATTAGTTTAATAAACTCGCTGGAGACTCGAAGCAACTCGCTTGTCGGATCTATGGAGAAAATAAGTGAGACTGAATACTTCATATGTATATATTATGGTGTGTGTGTATGTATGTATGTATGTGTGTGTGTTTCCTTCTAGGTGCCTACTCATCCCAGGATCACTCTGTGAAAATAACAAACCCAGAGGCCAATAAACAAACCATTCCATTACTGTTACTCTTAGCCCTGTACTTTGTAGCTCTTCCGTGCGAGATAGTTAGTACCTACCATCTCCCACCATCCAAACTCCCTCTTCAACCCCCCGCCCCCCCCCCCCCCAAAAAAAAAAAAACCCCCTCCCCCCCCCAAAAAAAAAAAACCTCGTCTATATTAGCCCCTCTTAATGGGGCGAAAGAAGAGCCTGGAAGGCGCTTAATATAAATGATATGGCGCACTTAAATACACATTATGTGACGAGGGACAATGAGGCTGTACGGCTAAGGGTCTCCTCGAAGACGCCAAATAACCAGAATTTCTCATGAATTTTAATGTCCAGGAAGACGTTAAAAGGGTCATTGCAATGGCTGACTCCAAGCGGCGCTGAGAGTTGGCGGGGGTGGGGGGCCCTGGGGGGGGGGGGGGGGGGGGGGGTTCGAGGGAGATAAGGTCGAGCTGGAACTTGATGAGCACTCCGGGAGAACACTGGAGCAGTCAAACTCCCAAAGAGACTTTTGGAGTACTCGAACTTCACAAAAGATTGGAGCTCTCAAACTACCCAAAACCTTTGTAGAACTCAAACTTCCCGGAAGACCATTGGAGTACTCGAACTTCCAAAAAGACTGTCGGAGCTCTCAAACTCCCTTGGAGACCTTTGGGGGTATTCGAACTTCCCAAAAGATTGGAGCACTCAGGCTCCCCGCGAGACCACTGAAGTACTCGAACTTCCCAAAATACCGTTGGATTTCTCAAATTCCCCAGGAGCCCTATGGAGTATTCAAACTTCCCAGGAGACCTTTGCAGAACTCAAACTTCCCAAAAGACAACTGGAGCTCTAAAACTTCCCCGAAGACCTTTGGAGTACTAAAACTTCCCAAACGATTGGAGCTTTCAAACTTCCCTGGCGACCTGTGGAGCACTGGAACTTCCATAAAAAAAAAAAAAAAAAAACAAAAAAAAAAAAAAAAACGTTAAAGCTCTCACACTTTACAGGAGACCTTT
This sequence comes from Macrobrachium nipponense, assembly GCF_015104395.2. NCBI lineage: Eukaryota > Metazoa > Arthropoda > Malacostraca > Decapoda > Palaemonidae > Macrobrachium > Macrobrachium nipponense. The sequence goes on along the minus strand of NC_061095.1, from coordinate 47,205,446 downwards.
GGAGTTCTCGAACTCCCTAGCAGATTTTAGGAGTACTCGAACTTCCCAAAAGACAGTTGGATTTCTAGACTCCGCAGGAGACTGCTGGAGCCCTTAAAAACTCCCAGGAGAATGTGGGGGTATTCAAAATCCCCAAGAGATCCTGGGGCACTTTACACTATTCTTCACATCAAAAGCTCGTCAAACTCGCCAGGGGAGGACTTTAGATGACTCTTTCACTCCCCAGGAGTTCGCTGGGTACCATTCCCTACCTCTGACCGAAGAAAGAACGCTAATGACGTGTGGTTTACAGCAACGTGAACCCTTCGCTGTGCGAGGATCATTTGTATGTTTTACCGGGAAACTACCGAAGGCTCATTTTGGGTTTCCAGCACCTGTTACACTTCTTCTTCACTGTACGTACTGACGTAACAGGAGAAACCCTGCTGTAAAAACAGAAGATCGCCAGAGAAAATGAGGGCAAAGTTTTCAGTGAGAGACTGGGAGGAAATTTACCTTCTCTAACACTAAGAAATTCCCCTGACAAGGGCAAACGATCTTCAGCAACGGAGACGAAAGGTTGTATAAGCGTCCAAAAGAATTAAAATCCCTCGCTGAAACAGCAAACAACGCTTTCCGTAATCGAACCAAAAGGGGGGAATTGACACCAGGCCTCCTTTGTCCGCCTTCAAACCTCAACGGTACCCTCCCCCCTTCCTCCCTCCTTTCCCTTGCCAACCCCCTCCCTCCCTCCCCAACAGAGTAAGAAAAACAAATAAAATTGTTTTTGCTGACTATATTGCAAAGGCCAAATCAGGCAACCATTGATCGCTTTATCACTTGCAATTCGAAAGCGACTGCAGCGGAGGGCAATTCCGATCTTGGAGAGCTTCCAACAAACCCCTAGAAAAAAATATATAAAAAAAAGTTTGGAGAGCTTAGGGGCTGTGGAGAGAGAGAGAGAGAAAGAAAGAGAGGGAGAGAGAGAGGGAGAGAGAGAGAGAGGGGTGTAGCAGGGTATGGGGAAGAGCTTTAGACAGGGGTTTGTGTGTGTGTAGGGGGAGAGGGGTCATCTTCAAGGCGTCCCAAAAGTTTGGTCATTTAGACCCTTAGCCCTTTCAAGACGTGTCATTAACCTAGGGGGCATAAATGCCTTGATTCCTCAGAAAGGAACTTCTTTCTCCCTGAGATAAGGAACACCTTTTCCCCTCAGAATAAGGAATGCTTTTCTTCAGAAAAAGAAATGTTTTTCCGCATGAATTGGAATGCTTTTTGCTCTAAATAAGGAATATTTTTCTACAAAATAAGAATATTTTTGCCTCAAAAGATTTTTATCCCTCAGAAAAATAATGTTGTTTCACCAAAAAAGAGGAACCTCTTTCCTCAAAGAAAGGAATGTTATTCCTTAGATGAGGAAAATGTTTTCCACAGAAAAGGAATGGCATTACTCACAAGGGTAAAATGACAGCCCCAATACTTCTGATAACATGGAACTTAGCCCTCTTAAAAGTTGAACGACCAGTGATATCATCACGAAAAAATATTGACAGATGTCTTTTGTTATTAAGAAAGAAAGAAGATACAAGAAGGTCGCTCTCTTTCCAAAATGGGACAAGCAGACGACTCTGCGCTATTCTAAAAAGATAAGGTATTCCTTACAAAGGGGACAATTAGACGCCTTTGTCACTTCAAAAATATTGGGTATTCTTGCCAAAGGGTACAGGTAGATGCCTCTGTCATTCCAAAAAGATAAAGCACTTTTGACACAGGGTACAGGTAGACTCTTCTTTTAATCCAAAAAACTAAGGTACGCTTTCCAAAGATAGGTTGACCCTTCCATTATCTCAAAAGGATAAGGTACTTTCACCATAGAGGATAGGTAGACCACACATCACTCCAAAAAGGGACAAGCAGACGTCCCCGTCTTTCTATAAGATTAGTTTCTCTTATTTAAAGAGAAATAAGTTTCTCTTTAAATAAGAGAAACTTACTTACAGCTCGGAAAAATATAAGCAAACAGACACCTGGAAAGCAGGACGAAAAAAAAAACTTGCACAAAAGGCTTAATGACTTGAAAAAGAGACAAACGAACGTCTTTATTTCTCGGAAAACGATAGACAGACCCAATTACCACTCGCAAAAACGTAGGAAATCATCTCGAGTGACTCAGAAAACGAGGGAAAGACGCTTCTGTGACACAGAATGGAAAGAAAACAAACAGGTTTGATTTCTCGGTAATGGAGACGTGAGTAGTTCCGAAATGAGAGGAACATAATATTTAAACGTCTCTGACACAATAAGAATGATACATAAAAGAGGTATCGAAGGAGGATGTTGCATTGGTACTGTAATTGCATTGATAAAAGATATGTGTTTTTTTACTCAGCTCTAAATATAACGGAGCTGACTTTGGGGTATATGATGGAGAGAGAGAGAGAGAGACTGGGTAAACAAAGAGTGGAAACAATAGAGATAAGTTGGGGGAACATATAGGAGAGAGAGATGTGAAGAAGAGAGAGAGAGAGAGAGAGTGAGAGAGAGAGAGAGAAACTGGCTAAACAAAGACTGGAAACGATAGAGAAATAGATTGGGGAATATATAAGAGAGAGAGAGAGAGAGAGAGAGAGAGAGAGAGAGAGAGAGAGGAAACTGGCTAAACAAAGACTGGAAACGATAGAGAAATAGATTGGGGAACATATAAGGAAGAGAGAGAGAGAGAGAGAGAGAGAAGAGAGAGAGAGAGATGGCTAAACAAAGAATGGAAACGATAGAGAAATAGATTGGGGAGCATATAAGGAAGAGAGAGAGAGAGAGAGAGAGAGAAGAGAGAGAGAGAGAGAGAGAACACCCCCGAAGGACGTGATGAATGACAATCCATGAGCCTTAACATCCAAAAACATCTTATCCCTCTGGCCCACTTGCGTATGGACCCTAATCTGGCAGCGTTCCATTACAAGGGCGCATGCGCGCACGCAAACCATCCCCGCCCCCCCTTCTGCCTCTACTTTCTCTCTCTCTAAAATATAACTTCTTCACACCGGTTCTTTTGTAGACATCTACAACTTCCTTTTGTTCATCATATTCCGTACATTCATTTCTACGATGTCCTCTTTATGAAAATCCTGATTTTTGTAACAATCAAATTTTTTCCGTTGCTTGAGTTTCTTTTTATTTTATTTCATTGGTCAAGAAAATATCCTTCTTCTTTCGTGTATATTTTTCCTCGCAACGACTTACATACCATTACTTTGAACTGTGTATGGAGTTCAGGCCAAATGCCAAGCACTGGGACCTATGAGGTCCTTCAGCGCTGGAAATTGAGAGTAGGTTGTTTATTTGTTTGTATGGTGTTTTTGCGTTGCACGGAACCAGTGATTATTCAGCAACGGGACCAGCGGCTTTACGTGACTTCCAAACAACGTCGAGAGTAAACTTCTATCACCAGAAATACACATAGCTGACTCCTCAAGGGAATGCTCGAGAATCGATCTCGCGGCCACCGAGGTGGAATGCCAAGACCATACTGATCACGCCGCTGGGGCGCTGAATTGAGAGTAAGTAGGACTGAAAGGGGCTGACAGGAGGAAAACCTCAAAGCAATTGCACTATGAAATCACTGTTGGGAGATGGTGGATAGCGAGATGGAAGGGAGGTAATATAAACGGAGTGACAGTTAAAGGACTGAAAGAGGTTGCAGCTAGTGGCCGAAAGGACGCTGCACAGAACCTTGAGGCGTCAGCGTTTGTGTGTATTTATAAAAAAAACCACTTATGCACAAACCTCACATGACTTACAGCGATGTCTGTCGCGAATGGCCTCTATAGATGTCGATCTGCCTGAACCAGGCGCTGCCCTCACCTCTAAATAATATCGTTATATCTTACGAGCTTCCCCTCCGCTCGAAATGGCCACTCGTTTGTGGCTTCAATGTCTCCCATACAAAGCCGCCTCCCGCGTCGGGCATTTAGTAAACATGCGAACACCGTTCCCGTGCCTCGAGTCTCCCAATAATTAACCACAATAAGTGGTCCTTCTGTTCGTCAGGAGGGTCATTCAGCAGCATCAAAGGGACCTACAGAAACTCTAGAACGACCGCCGACAGGGGAAGAGACGGTGCAGGAGAATAAAGAAACAGAATAAAATCAAAATGAAGATAACGGCGTTCACTCGAATTGATAAACACGGGATATGGCAAGAGGGGACGCGAGCTGAACAAACAATGGTTGGATGTTACTTCGTCATCGCCCCCTTTGAGGAGAAGGGGGGAGCTGGCTCGTCCTCATCAGGAACCTCGTGGGATTCTCTGGTTCATCACTATAGTGGGCGTCTCTGGTGGTCAGTCAGAACCCTATTGAGGGGGTTCAACATGATTTGGGGGCATCGGTCTGGTACTACTTATCACAGCGAAAGGCACCGGTTCATCAAACAAGAGCGAGAGTGGCTGGTTCATCAAAGCCCCTTTCGGTTTCTCGAAAAAAAAATCTGGTTTAGAATAATACTGTGGGCTGCTTGGTTCACCAAAACGTGCGTCATAGCTGGTTTACCAGGAGACCAGGGACTGGCTCTCCACCAGAGCACAACGTTGTGAGTCTCTCCGACCCAGCGCTACCAGAAGGGGCACCCTACTCCCCCCCCACCCCAAAGGAATCCCCAGAGAGCCCTCTGTCGTCATCTCAGGTCTTAAGGTTCAAATCCACCCGACGGAGGCGTATGGATTTATGACAAGGACGTCCACGCAGAGGACGTTTGTCTCTATGTATCTGTATGTGTGTGTATTAACCAAGGGCGTCTCCTGAAGGAGGTCAGGCTAGGGGCGCCTCTGGAGGTGATTGATGTGGGGGTGGGGGAAGGACGGCGTTGAATAGGTGCAATAAGGGAAGAGGAAAGGAAGGCATTACGGGGAAAACACCAATATAAACTACGACTGAGACGGAAGCAGGAAGAGAGGGGAACCGAATAAAGCAGAGGAGACACAGGAGACACAAGAGGAGAAAGAGAAGTTAAAAAGGAAAGAACGTCAAAGGGGAAAAGGTTTAAAATCATGAGAGAGAGAGAGAGAGAGAGAGAGAGAGAGAGAGAGAGAGAGAGAGAGAGAGAGAGAGAGAGGACGGAAAACTTGGGAACCTGACGATGAAACGAATAAGGAAGGGACATAAAACGTCAAACACGACAATGATTTGGAACGACAGGGGAATGAAACGAATAACGGTTAACGAAAAGCGAAGAGAAGAGAGAGAGAGAGAGAGAGAGAGAGAGAGAGAAAAGAGAGAGAACAACAATGATGAATGGGGAGTCAGAAAAGGATAAAATGAGAGGACAAATAAATGGAAAAAACAAATACGAAACAAGAGGACTTAGTATGAAAGAGAGGGGCAACTGAGAGGAGATAAAATATGATAAAAGAAAAAAAAGAGAACTGAGAGAGAGAGAGAGAGAGAGAGAGAGAGAGAGCCAGTGAATTGAGAGGTGGCAGATAAGGCCAATTCCCGCTTGCCAAAAACGGGAAGTGGAGAGACAAGAGCATTGTGACGCGACCTCGGCACATTTACAGATTCGTCGGGACCTGAATAATATCTATTGGGTCTTTTCGTCGGCAGCAGTCGATTCGGGAAAGGGTGAATTACTGTCGTGTCGAAGAGAAAAAAAACTCGACTGATCGACTTCCTTCTCCGCCTTTCGAGATCTGGATGAGACGACTGACTTCTTGTGGTCTTCGTATTTCTAGAGTTTTCTCTTTGTCTCTCTGTCTGTCTCTATGTCTTTGAGACAGTCTCTGTCTCTTCCTTTCTCTCTCTCTCGTTGTATAAGCATCATACTCTTCTTTCTTCTGTGTTCCCTTGTGTGCCCAAGCTTGACCTGGGCACCACTGCCCGTCTTAGTTCCTGTGCCACGAGACGATGCGTAGAAATTGGACACAGCCTCCCTCATATATATATATATATATATAGTGTGTGTGTATTAATTCCTTCAATGTCAGGAAAAGGTAATGGAAATGGACTAGAAGGGGAGAGAGAGAGAGAGAGATGGATTTATTCAGAGGAAACATGCCAACGACGAGGATGAAGGAGGAGGACCATGAGGAGGAGGAGGAGGAGGAGGAACAGAAGGGCGTGGGAGGACGCTCTTTAGAGGGCTCGTTAGAACACAGAGGGAGAGAGGATGTAGGGGCGAGGGGGGGAGAATGAAAGGGAGGAGGGATGACGGGGTGGAGGCTGGGAGCCTTTCTTGAATTAATGAAGTCACTTCCAGGGAAACCTTTCTTGTCCAATCGACGCAAAATGAAGACTGAGAACGTGCATGACTTAGATCCTTCTCTCTCTCTCTCTCTCTCTCTCTCTGCTCTCTCTCTCTCTAGCCCTAGAGAGAAATGTGTGTGTATGCACAAACACACCTTCTGTATGCAATCCTTTCTTCCAAACGGTTATGAAGGGCCAGCTGCTTAATTTATTCATAACATTATAATCTTTTTCCTTCTCTGAAAATAGTGCACGATATATATATTATATATATATATATATATATATATATATATATATATATATATATATATATATATATATATACATGTATGTATGAATTTTTTATAATTACAAATAATATATATATAATATGTATATTATATGGATATATATCCTATATATATATATATATATATATATATATATATATATATTATATCCCATACAAACAAAGCGACTCATGGCAGAGTTACAGTCAATAAAATTCCACACAAAAAAAAAAAAAAAAATTCAAAAAAAAAGTTCGATGACAACATGAAATTTGATGCTCAGTGAAAAAAAAAAAACAAATAAACACCAACGTGCGAAATAAAAGAACGACGAAAAAAAAACCACGAACGACAACAAACACACAACAAACCACCGTGCAGAATGTACTACAGCTAAACGAACAAACTGAAAAGGGGGGAATATGATTGTCAAACTCGACCAAACACCGATGGTGGTTGTAAAACAAGCATACTCCTAAATGCTACAGGTTTTGCATGTGACTTAAAACTACTTAAAACTACTTAAAATCAATTTTTTTTTTGTGGGGGTGTGGGTGAATTTCAAACCTGAAGAAACTCGGAGACCATGATGCTTACCTGAAAAGAGAAAGAGAGAGAAAAAATTAGAACTGAGGGAGGTAGCAATGCAGTATTGATAACATCATTGTAAATAGTATTTTTTTTTTAAGTATCAATATTCCTGGAGATTACAAAGGTTATTGACAATTGTTTTCCATAAAAATTTATAAATCGTGTGAATAGAAACTGAATTTCATACATCTTTTTTATAAGAGAGAGAGAGAGAGAGAGAGAGAGAGAGAGAGAGAGAGAGAGAGAGAGAGAGAGAGAGAGAGAAAGTACTTTCTCATTATTACCAAAGAGAGAGAGAGAATATTCTCATTATTACCAGCAACAGAGAGAGAGAGAGAGAGAGAGAGAGAGAGAGAGAGAGAGAATATCCTCATTATTACCAAAGAGAGAGAGAGAGAGAGAGAGAGAGAGAGAGAGAGAGAGAGACTTTGTACCTGGGAGAGACACTACTATGAAAATGTTACGAGAGAGAGAGAGAATATCTCATTATTACCAAAGAGAGAGAGAGAGAGAGAGAGAGAGAGAGAGAGAGAGAATATCCTCATTATTACCAGAGAGAGAGAGAGAGAGAGAGAGAGAGAGAACCTTCCTAATCAGAAAGTCAAAGACTCATTAGTGATGGAGGTACAAATGAAAGTCGAGCCAGCAGTAAAATCTCTATTGTGTCACCTCAATACCCGGGTATCTGTCTCAACACAGCCTTCACGGGACAACTTGGATCATTTCCCCAAATTAAGGGGTAGGGGTAGGGGGGTGGAGGAGATGAATTTGAAAGAGAAAATGAGAAATGAAAGACAATTAGGGCTTTCTCATTTGAGGCGACTTGTTTGGAATGAATATGACTTTTCCAGCCAACAAGAGTCATCTCAAGAATTATGTACATATGCATCTATCTGTCTACTTGTTTATTTATCCGTCTATCTATAGTACGTTCATAAATAATATATTAATAATAATAATAATAATAATAATAATAATAATAATAATAATAATAATAATAATAACAATAATAATAATAATAATGCCAGTGCAATATATATATATATATATATATATATATATATATATATATATATATATATATTGGATGTATGTATGGATTGTATATATATATCTAAATATATATTATATATATATATATATATATATATATATATATATATATATATATATGTATATATATAATATCTAACATTGAAATTAATTTGCATATGTTTCATAATAATAATAATGTCAGTGTATAATATTTATATATATTTATATATCAAGTTGGTATTGAAAATAATTTTTAATTGGAAGGTATTGATTACAGTCTAAAGTTAGTACGAAAAAATTTTCATTCATATGAGGAGAAAACTGGATTTTAAATGTTTCCCATACCATCCCACATTAGAATCTATAGTCTACCCCCTAAGGTTACTTGGTTTTAGTACAACTTTTTCATATCCTAGCACCATTGGAAAAACTTTAATTCATAATAGTCCGGAAAAACAATGAAGGAGTAATATATAAGATCCCATGCAAGTGCGGTAGTTTTTATATATGACAACTGGGAAGACACTCGAAAAAAACGCATTTTCAAATCATAAATATAATATACGAACAAATAATACGAGCAATGCTTTATGTGTTCATAGTTATATGTGTAATGTACCGACCTGACTGGCTTGGGTCAAAGATTTTGTTTAAGACACAGGTTTTATTGAAAGAAATTTGATAGACAGCTTGCATTGTTTACACACAAAGGAAAAAATTGTAATTTATCGCCATGTTTGTATAAATTAGATCCTTTTATCTTACATGTCAGGATGAAACGTCAGTACAAATTGGATAATGTTATCCATTAAACTATCATATAGTATACTCTTGTTAATATGTACTGTTTGTTATGGCTATTTCAAATGGATGTATTACCTCGTTAGTATATTTTGGTATTTTTTCATTTTTGTGCAACTGCTATTGTTTTATTGTTATTTTGCTGCTGAATAGTTTGTAACTCAAACTGCTAGTTTTTGGTAGCTGCATGTTTAAAATTTTTTGTTTTTTTGGCTACATACACTGTAAACTTTATCTCTTTCCTTCATAAACGCTCCAAGAAGAGGTCCATTGGAGGACGGAAAACTGTTGTGCATTTTCTGAGACATACTTTTTTCATTTTCCTATTGTGGAATACAACTGAATATATATATATATATATATATATATATATATATATATATATATATATATATATATATATATATATATATACACATAAATATATAATATATTGCATTGAAATTAACTTATATTTGTTTCATAATAATAATAATAATAATAATAATAATAATATAATAATAATAATAGGTCGTCATAGACTTAAGTCAAGTTAGCAACATGGGGCTGGTCAGTCGTTGGATGGGTGACCGCTCTCCTCGCGTTGATTCTTGGAAAGGATCTTTACCATAATTTCCTCAGTCTACTCAGCTGTAAATGAGTATCCTATCCCTGATGGGGTAGGGTCCAGCTATGGGCTTAAATAGCAAAAACTCAGCAATGATGGAAAGAAATGATGGAATAAACGACAACGACGTAAATGGAACCTCTGGCAACAGAGGAGCTTCGTCCGGCAACCAGGTATTCAACCCAATTGTAGGGAAGACGGTCAGGTACTTGGAGGTCGTTCATCCAGCAACTGATCACCACAACGACAGTAATCAACAGCCTGAGATTGGAGCTACAGAGGCAAAAAGGAAGAAATGGACAAGAGAAGAAAATAAGGAAATATGGAGATGCTACATCAGAAGCAACGACGGAGAGAGGATATAGAAGAAGATTGGTCAACATCTGGAATGAGAGGAATAACACCCCCAAACAGAGCAGAGGCTGGCAGACCAAGTAAGGAACATAAAGAAAAAAGAAAAAGAACTGGCTCTCCCCAACAGAAAGAGAAGAACTGGAAAGGGAAATGTCACACGACAACGAATTACACGAAGACGAACTGAGAGACGATGCCACAGAAGACGACAGGGAGGATGAGGTATCAAACAACGACACACGAAGAAACACCGACGAAGTAACAGAGAGGACGGAATGGGTAGAAAAGATTAGACAATGGATGGAGCCAGATACAGAGAGAACAAAGATCCCCTCCATGAAAGCCTACAACACCAAGAAATTAAGGGAGAAAACAAGTGAGGTCAATGAAATAATGGGCTAATACACACCACCAGTATCACAGAAACAAATAACTTGACATATGCAGGAGCAAGATTAGTAGCAGAACTGATGGGGGATTCGAAAACCAACCAACACCACCGTACAACCAACCCAACAGAAACCAAAACAGCCAACCTCCTTGGAAAAGGCGGCCGCCTGGAAAGCAAATCATGGTGATGAATCTGACTTGAGTAAACTGGAAAGAGATGGCAGAAAAAAAGAAAAAAGGCTAAGAAGCAAAAAACAACGGGAGGAACTCAACGAGAAACACAAAATACAAGAGAGGGACTAAACAACACATAGAAGATGTAAAACAGAGGCTTAATGCCAAAGCACACAAGATCCAACGGTACATGAACAGGAATAAAGGGATACCAACAGAACAAACTATTTTCGGAACCACCAGAAAAAAGACTATACGGCCAACTAAGAGGGGAAGACAAAACCACCCAGAAATTCCTGAAGCCGAATCAAGTAAGAGACTCTGGGAAAACATATGAGCAAATCCGGTATCACACAACAAACATGCAACATGGCTCCAGGAAGTCAAGGAAGAAGAAACAGGGAGAATAAAACAAGATTTCACAGACATCACGACAGACACAGTTCAGATACCAACTAAGAAAATGCCAAACTGGAAAAGCCCCAGGTCCCGATGAAGTCCATGGATACTGGCTCAAAAACTTCAAGGCACCTACACCCACGAATAGCAGAACAACTCCAGCATTGTATCTCAAATCACCAAGCACCCAAATGGATGACCACAGGAAGAACATCCTTAGTACAAAAAGACAAGAGTAAGGGCAATATAGCCAGTAACTACAGGCCTCACTGCTACCAATAATGTGGAAGTTTACTAACAGGTATCATCAGTGAAAGGCTATACAACTACCTAGAGGAGACAAACACCATCCCCCACCAACAGAAAGGCTGCAGAAGGAAGTGTAGGGGCACAAAAGACCAGCTCCTGATAGACAAAATGGTAATGAAGAACAGTAGGAGAAGGAAAAACCAACCTAAGCATGGCATGGATAGACTATAAGAAAGCCTTCGACATGATACCACACACATGGCTAATAGAATGCCTGAAAATATATGGGGCAGAGGAAAATACCATCAGCTTCCTCAAAAATACAATGCGCAACTGGAATACAATACTTACAAGCTCTGGAAAAAGACTAGCAGAGGTTAATATCAGGAGAGGGATCTTCCAGGGCGACTCACTGTCCACTACTCTTCGTAGTAGCCATGATTCCCATGACAAAAGTTACTACAGAAGATGGATGCCGTTGGTACCAACTCAAGAAAAGAGGGCAACAAAATCAACCATCTGATGTTCATGGACGACATCAAGCTGTATGGTAAGAGCATCAAGGAAATAGATACCCTAATCCAGACTGTAAGGATTGTATCTGGGGACATCAGGATGGAGTTTGGAATAGAAAAATGCGCCTTAGTCAACATACAAAAAGGCAAAGTAACGAGAACTGAAGGGATAAAGCTACCAGATGAGCAACATCAAACACATAGATGAGACAGGATACAAATACCTGGGAATAATGGAAGGAGGAGATATAAAACACCAAGAGATGAAGGACACGATCAGGAAAGAATATATGCAGAGACTCAAGGCGATACTCAAGTTAAAAACTCAACGCCGGGAAATATGATAAAAGCCATAAACACATGGGCCAGTGCCAGTAATCAGATACAGCGCAGGAATAGTGGAATGGACGAAGGCAGAACTCCGCAGCATAGATCAGAAAACCAGGAAACAAATGACAATACACAAAGCACTACACCCAAGAGCAAATACGGACAGACTATACATAACACGAAAGGAAGGAGGGAGAGGACTACTAAGTATAGAGGACTGCGTTAACATCGAAAACAGAGCACTGGGGCAATATCTGAAAACCAGTGAAGACGAGTGGCTAAAGAGTGCATGGGAAGAAGGACTAATAAAAGTAGACGAAGACCCACAAATATACAGAGACA
>NC_061095.1:47183172-47188172 GCF_015104395.2 Macrobrachium nipponense | reverse complement strand
AGTTATCCGAGGGACCTGTTTTCTTGTTAACTGCCAGATCCAGTTTGTTATCTACCTGCATCAGCCAATAAACTGTGCCGTACTTTGCAGAAAAGTAAAAATCAAGAAAAAACATTTCCCAGTATCCTCTTCTATAATAAACTCTCTTAACATTGCTCTAGTCCCCTTCCTCTCCCTCGTGTCAGAAAAAAAAAAAAAAAACAAAAAAAAAAACTCCAGGCACTCAGGTGCTCTTTTTACTCCCCCCCACCATCCCCCGGCCAACTCCCGATTGTTCCACTGCCTCACTCCCTCCCTACCTCCCTCTCTTTCATACCACCACCAGCCAGGTGTCCATTTGCATTGCTGATCAAAAGACACAAGAGGAACTAGAATCTCCTCCATCAACACTCTCTCTCTCTCTCTCTCTCTCTCTCTCTCTCTCTCTCTGCAGACCGACTTCCTCGTTGGCAAAAAAAAAATTCCTTCCCCCCGAAGTTGGACAAAGGTCACGAAGGCACACGTGCCTATTTGCGAGCATCTCTGAATAAAAAAAAGAGAAGTTATTGATGGGTCTTGGAGGAATGACGCGCATGGGTGGACTATGGAAAGAGGAAAGACTGATTAAATCCTGCGACGACGAAGAAGCTGGGATCCGGAAGTGTATTTCACGGTGCTTGTGGATACTCGTTCTTTTTTTTTCTTTAAGTTTTCAGTAAGAGAAAACTTGAAATGGCCTATTTGCTTGTCGGCCCTCAGAGCTTACAAACTACTGAGGCTACAAGGCTGCGAATTGGTATGTTGATCATCCACCCTCCAGTCATCAAACATACCAAATTGCAGCCCTCTAGCCTTAGTAGTTTTGATTTTATTAAGGTTAAAGTTGGCAGTGATCTGGCGGTGGCTAAAAGGCTGAGAGTTTCGTACATTTTAATCTGTACAAAAAACGCGATTGCTATATAACTCATTTCAGATATAACAACCCTTTGACATTAACTATCGTGTACGTTAATATCCATATAAATATAAATATATACATACATACACACATATGTGTACAAGTGTATATGTATGAATGTATACATACATGCATACATATATGAAATCATTACGAGGTCAAACCCAATTTAGTCAGGAAACGCAGAAGGAAAAAACAAAGACACGAATAAAAAAAAATAAATAAATAAATAACGTGACCGGCCAAGAGGGAGGCGTAAGGAGTGGAGAAGGACAATACATCGCGAACCAAGAGAGAGGGGAGGAGGACAAGAGGCCAAGAGGACGAGCCCATTCTAAAGAGGAAACGGACCTTTCAAAGGGTACGAAACATTCCCAAGAGGAAAAGGCAATCATGACGACGGCAAACACCTAAGGAATGAATAAGTCTTCTTCCTCTTTATAGTGACTGTATCCTCTGTAAAATGCTTAAAGAGGAGAGAGCTTACGAAGACTATAAATACATCTTAAATGAGGAAAAGAAGACTCTGAAGAATACAAAAATATCGTAAAGAGGAAAAGAAGACTGGAAAATGCAAAAAATTTCAAAGATGTCAAAGGAATTATAGAGAATAAAAGAAAAAAATTAAAAAGAAATTCTGAAGATTACAAAAGCATCTTAAAGAGGAAAAGAGAATTCTGTTGCTTACAAAATCACCTTAAAGAGGAAAAGAGAAATCTGTAGATCACAAAAGCATCTTAAAGAGGAAAAAAAAGAAATATGAAGAACACAAAAGCATCTTCAAGACGAAAAGAGAAATCTGTTGATTACAAAAACATCTTCAAGAGGAAAAGAGATCTGTTGATTAAAAAGCATCTTCAAGTGGGAAAAAAGAAATCTGAAGATTACAAAAGCATCTTGAAGAGGAAAACAGAATTCTGTAGATTACAAAAGCATCTTAAAGAAGAAAAAAAGAAATCTGAAGATTACAAAAGCATCTTCAAGAGAAAAAGAGAATTCTGAGAAATGCTAAAAAATAATAATAAATAAATAAATAAATAAAACATTATAAAGAGGCAAAATACCTCATAAACAAGTTTGAGATCATCTAAAGAGGACAAAAATCTTGTAAAGTTGACAGGGACCACCATAAAAAAGAAAAAGATCCTCTTAAGAGGATGATCATCTACTCAAAAATAGATCACATTTGGAAAAGAAAAAGAACTAAGCATTTTAAACGCTTTCAAAGAAGAAAAAGTCATCTTAAAAGGACTAAGATTTTTTAAAGGCATGTGGACGTACAAAAGAGTACAAAAGTCATTTAAAAGAGGACGAGAACTTTTTAAAGAGCTGTGGACATTTAGAAGAGGAAAAACGCCATTACAAAGAGGACATAGGGGCATTCATAAGGGGAAAAGTAATTTTAAAGAGAACGAGGACTTTTTAAAGAGATGTGGACATTGAAAAGAGGAAAAAAAAATTAAAGAGGGAGTGAACTTTTAGAGACACGTGAAAACTTCAAAAGAGGATGAAGACCATTTAAAAAGAACGAGGACCTTTTAAAGAGATGTAGACACTGGAAAAAGGAAAATGTCATTTTAAAGAGAACGAGGAGTTTTGAAATAGCTTTTTAAGGAAGGAAAAGTTATTTTTAATGGGAAAGAGACAAATTGAAGAGGACACAGTCACCATAAAGAGGAAGAGGAATATAAAGAGAAAGAAGACTTTTCAAAGAGGACATTGAACACTGAAAGGTGAACAGGATGTTAAGAGCTTGGGACCTTATAAAAGAGAGGGACACTTTAAAGAACAATAAAAAATTGAAGGGAACACTTTAAAGAGGAAAGGGGGCACTTTAAAGAGGAAAGGGGGCACTTTCAAGAGGAAAGGGGACACTTTCAAGAGGAAAGGGGACACTTTCAAGAGGAGAGGGGACACTTCCAAGAGGAAAGGGGACACTTCCAAGAGGAAAGGGGACACTTTCAAGAGGAAAGGGGACACTTTCAAGAGGAAAGGGGACACTTCCAAGAGGAGAGGGGACACTTCCAAGAGGAAAGGGGACACTTTCAAGAGGAAAGGGGACACTTCCAAGAGGAAAGGGGACACTTTCAAGAGGAAAGGGGACACTTTCAAGAGGAAAGGGACACTTTCAAGAGGAGAGGGGACACTTTCAAGAGGAGAGGGGACACTTTCGAAGAGGAGGGAACAACTTTCAAGAGGAAAGGGAACACTTTCAAGAGGAAAGGGGACTTCAAGAGGAAACGGGACACTTTCAAAGAGGAGAGGGGACAACTTTTCAAGAGGAAAGGGGACACTTTCAAAGAGGAGAAGGGGACACTTCAAGAGGAAAGGGGACACTTTCAAGAAGGAAAGAGGGGAACACTTTTTCAAGAGGGAAAGGGGACACTTTCAAAGAGGAGAGGGGACACTTTCAAAGAGGAGAGGGACACTTCAAGAGGATGGGGACCACTGCAAGAGAAAGGGAACACTTCCAAGAGAAAGGGGACCAACTTCAGAGGGAAAGGGGACAACTTCCAAGAGGAAAGGGACATTTCAAGAGGAAACGGGAACACTTTCAAGAGAAAGGGACCCACTTAAGAGGAAAGGGACCTTTCAAGAGGAAAGGGGACACTTCCAAGAGGAAAGGGAACCACTTCAAGAGAAGGGGACACTTTCAAGAGAAAGGGACACGTCCAAGTAGGAAGTGGACACTTTCCAGGGAAATGGGAACAACTTCAGAGGAAAGGGAACACTTTCAAGTTTTTAAAGGGAGAAAGGGGGACACTTCAAGAGGAAGGAGGACATTCAAGAGGAAAGGGGAACACTTCCAAAAGGAAAGGGAAACACACCTTTCAAAGGAGGAAAAGGTACACTATCAAGAGGAAAAGGGAAACTTCCAAGAGGAAAGGGAACACTTCCAAGCAGGAAAAGGGCGAAACTTTCCAAGAGGAAAGGGGCAATTCAAGAGGAAAGGGGACACTTTCAAGAGGAAGAGAGACACTTTCAAGAGGAAGATAAAAAGGAAGAGGGACAATTTAAAGAGGGAGATGGACACTTAAAGAGGAAGGGGGACAATTAAAGAGGAAGAGGGACAGTTTCAAGAGGAAGATGGACACTTAAAGAGGAAGAGGGACACTTTCAAAAGGAAGGATGGGACAACTTAAAGAGGAAGAGGGACATTTAAAGAGGGCGAAGGAGGGGGACTTGGCTTTTAAAGAGAAAGGAGGGACTTTGAAAGGGAAGGAGGATTTCTTGGTAATGAGGATGAGCATTTACTAAAGAGGAGAAAGTCTTGTAATCACGACTCAGACCTTTTAAACGTCCTAAAGAAGAACCTCATGAAGGCGAAAAGGGCCACATTAAAGAGGAAGAGGACCTTCTAAAGAGGAAGACGTGGTGTGTGTGTGTGTGTGTGTGGAAAGTACGAAAGAGAGACAAAAGAGAATAAGAGAAGAAAGAGGAGTAAAAAGAGCCACAATAGAAAGAGGGTCAACAGGAGGGCGCGAGCAGAGGCTTAAGGTCGAGTACGAACGAGAAATGAAAGAATGTGATCAAAGCAAAGGGCGGCAAAGAGGACTAGGAAATGAAAGGTAGGAGATAAGAGGAGACAGAATATAGAATATGAAGAAAACGAAGGAAGAACTGGGAAAAAGAAAGGAGGAGGAGGAGGAGGAGGAGGAGGAGGTTGAAAAGCAGACAGAAATGATGGGAGGTCGAACAAGATACGAAAGTGAAAGAGAAAAGAGAGAGAAGCAGTAGAAGGAGGAGGACGTGGACGACGGACGGACGAGGAGGAGGAGGAGGAGGAGGAGGAGGAGGATGAAGGAGCTTGGAAGACGAGTAGGAGGACTACAGAGAGAGGGAAGGGTGAGGGGAGACAGGCGTGGGGGTTGGGGGGGGGGGGAGCGTTTCACGGCTATCGGCTCGCATCTAAAGGCCTGTATTGTTCAGGGGTGGCTTCAAGTGGCCAGCGAGTCCCCAGGCTAACAAAGGTCTCGTTTCCCAGTCGCCTGATAAAGGGATTCGGGACGAGATTAGAGACCGCAGCCTCCCAGCCTGCAGATTTTACAGACAACTGCAGCCG
>NC_061095.1:47179345-47182672 GCF_015104395.2 Macrobrachium nipponense | reverse complement strand
AGGCTTGAACGCAAGGCTATTACTATTATTATTATTATTATTATTATTATTATATTATTATTATTATTATTATTATTATTATTATTATTATTATTTAGGAGATGAACCCTATTCAAAGGGAACAAGCCCAACATAAAGGCCATTGACCTGAAATTCAAGCTTCCAAAGAATATGTTGTTCATGAGTCAGAAGCAACAGGAGGTAAAGGGAAATGCAGAAAGAAGAAATCTCTTATTAAAAAAGAAAAAATAAATAAATAGATA
Organism: Macrobrachium nipponense; assembly: GCF_015104395.2. Lineage (NCBI taxonomy): Eukaryota > Metazoa > Arthropoda > Malacostraca > Decapoda > Palaemonidae > Macrobrachium > Macrobrachium nipponense. The sequence goes on along the minus strand of NC_061095.1, from coordinate 47,182,409 downwards.
AATATGTAGAAATATAAGTATATTATTAAAATGCAGGAATAATTGTATCCAGGAAGTAATGCATTGCATCTTCGCTACTGTGTAACAACAGCTGGAACTCTTCTTTAGCTGCAAGATCAAGAAATATAATAATAATAATAATAATAATAATAATAATAATAATAATAATAATAATAATAATAATAATAATGTGATAAAGTAAGACACTTTTCTTGAGAGTCAGTCTTGGGGTATTGCTAATGAGACACTGAAATTCTTGAAGTTATAGTGTTTTCAGCCTGTCTTTAACAATATATGAAGACACACTCAGAAGGAAGGGTCCTATTTCATCCTCTCATCTTCAAAGAACTCGACTGTTCTACCTAGTCTCAATAATAATAATAATAATTAATAATAATAATAATAATAATAATAATAAAATAATAATAATAAAGAAGGAACCTCCTCCTCTTCCTCCTTCGACCTTAATCTCCCAGCAGAGAGGAGACGCAAATCAACGATTCTGGATGGGCTCCTTTATAAAGCCACGGATGACGTATCCCTTCCCTAATATCTCCGACAGCTTATTTTCTCTCCAAATATTTGTCACTTCCAACTGATATTGGATTTTTCAGCATAATGGAGCGTGCTCCGTGGCCCCAACTTCCGCCATACTTCAATTACGGGTCCCTCAGACCATTAATAAAGGCGGGCTCGGTGAGGGATCACTGAGCATGTTAGAGATGCGACAGACAAGGACGGGAACTGATGCTGTTTGGGTTATCCCTCTCGCGTCACCCGTTTTCTTCCCTCTTCCCGTTTTCTTCGTGGTGGTGGGTTTGCGTCCTGGTGACCTGAACTCAAAAGTTTAGCGTCTCTTGTTTATTTCGTTTATCTTCTGTTTTCCTTTGTCCAGTTGACAATTAGTTGATATTTTGTGGGGGAAAAATTTAATCAGTCTTTCTTAACCTTTGTTGATTTATACTATAAGAAGAAAACCTTGACATTTATAATATATGTTAGAACCCCACACGCACACACACACACACACACACACGCGCACACGCACATTGATTTTATACATATATATATAGTATATTATACGTATATATATATATATATATATATATATATATATATATATATATATATATATATATATATATATGCGTAACCACATGAAAAATGAAACACTGTGTTATATAGTATATAAATCACATGCCACTGTGATTATAATTTAATATATAAATTATATAATATATATAATATCATTATATAATTTTATATATAATATATATATATATTATATATTCTATAAATTTGTATATATTTATATAATATAGTTTATCGTTCTTGAAATTATTTTCAATAAGCTTAAGGACACAACACCCGCTTCCCCCTCCCTGCCAATCCTACCCACCCTCACCCTTCGCCCCCCCCCCCCAACCCCCCCCCCCCCCCAAACCCCCCAAATAATCATTTCAAAAAGTGGAAGGGGATCTTGATGAAAGGGGCAAAAGTATGATAAAACGTAAAATAGAAGCCAAGAGATAAAGGAAAACAAACTGGAATTAAAGTAGATAAGGAAACAAAAGGGAGAATAAAAGTGAGTTCGTAGGGAAGATTGGGGAATGAATAAGGGGCGAGGGGGTGAGTTATAGGAGGAGGGGGCTTGTGGATGGTGGAGGGGGCATTTGATGGGATAAGGGGATAATTCCATATTCCTTTTATAAACGCATCTAGCCAGCTATGGGGGTCCCATCGAAAATCAATCGCTGCCTCGAAAGGCGACGTTGAATTATTCTCTTCTTTTCATAGATGCACATTAAGGGAGAGAGAGAGAGAGAGAGAGAGAGAGAGAGAGAGAGAGAATGTGAACTGGATATATGACATGTAAAGGCTGGTGTCCTGGAAAAGAGAGAGAGAGAGAGAGAGAGAGAGAGAGAGAGAGATTGAATTACTGGAAAATATGACATGTAAAGTGTGTCTGTGTCCTGGAAAAAGAGAGAGAGAGAGGGCTAAAAACATAAGGGAGAGAAGGAAGAGAGAGAGAGAGATAGAGAGAGGCAGTTTGTACTATGGGAAAAGTAGTTAGAATGGAAAAGCCGACATAAAAAAGAAGAGAGGGGGTGGGGGAATAATGAGAAATGGAAAGGCACAGAAAAGCATAATGAGAGAGAGAGAGAGAGAGAGAGAGCCGCAAGTAGATAAATAAACCAAGAGAGAGAGACAGAGTTAGATCTCTGTTTTTCAATAAAGAGATATGTAACTAAGTACATAAATAAATAAAGAAAGAAGGGGCTTTCAAGTCATCTCCTGAGGTAAGGAGATATAGATTTAAGAAGGCAGGTAAATATAATAGTGAGAGAGAGAGAGAGAGAGAGAGAGAGAGAGAGAGAGAGAGAGAGAGAGAGAGATACGTATCATTTGAACGATGAAAAATTTAGATTTTTTGAAAAATTCATATTTAATTTTGAGAAGTGTGAAAGAAAAGTCTAGTTTGTATGTATATATATCTATATATATATATATATATATATATATATCTATATATATGATCTATATATATAGATTTTTTGAGAGAGAGAGAGAGAGAGAGAGAGAGAGAGAGAGAGAGAGAGAGAGAGGAGAGAGAGAGAGAGAGATGTCCTTTGTATTTTTAAGGCCATTAGATGTTGACCTACATCACGATACTTGTGAATGCCAAAAGTTCTACTTCTGGATAGATAGGTAGATAGTTATATGTATAGGTAGATAGACAGATAGATAGATCGATATATTTATATTGAGTGAGAGATATATAGATAAGAATAAACTATAAAAACCTCTCAAGACAGAAAGAAAGCGATTCGAGAGCGCATGTCTGAGCGATTGGCAGAAATCAAAAAAACACAGGCAGAGGCGAGGGGGTCTCTCTTCGTGAGCAATCCTGGCCGATCCTAATTCCCAAGGATTCCCAGAGAGCCAGGCATGAAGATTCCGGCGTCGAATTTTTCATATTGAAAAAGAAGAAGAAAAAGAAGAAGGAGAAGAAGAAGAGGAGGAGAGGAAGGAGGAGGAGGAGGAGACCGCTTTGGGAAATCAC
>NC_061095.1:47164345-47174345 GCF_015104395.2 Macrobrachium nipponense | reverse complement strand
CCAAACTTTTGCACTGTATCTTATTGTTCTTTGACAGCATTGCCAGTCCTCACTATAGCACTATTACAACTATCATTGGTGATTCTTGAATAATTCGTGCTATGCAGACCACAACTATAATACTCAAACATGAAATAGAATTTTTAAATTCGTTTCGTTCGTCTTATAAATCGTCAATAAAGAATAGGCTACTTAGTGCTATTTCAAAGGTGAAAATAACTAACATAAAGAGATGGGGAAGAGATGAGAAAAATATGAAAATGACTAACATAAGGGAATGAGAAAATATGAAATATGGAAATGACTGACAGAAAGGGATGGGAAAACTTGTGAGAAATATGAAAATGGCTAAAATGAAGGAATGAGAAAACATGAGAAAAATATGAAAATGAATAAACTAAAGGAATGAGAAAACACGAGAGAAATATGAAAATGAATAAACTAAAGGAATGAGAAAACATGAGAGAACAATGAAAATGACTAACATGCAGGAATGAGAAAACACGAGAGAAATATGAGAAATATTTAAAAAAAATTGGATTTGTTCATTTTACATATATTGAGAGCTGTTCACTATCACGGTATGCAAAGTTACCGTGCTTATAAAATGACAGAAATTTTGAAGACAATTCAATCAAATCAACTTTTAAGTTTATTTAAGGACCCAGGGTGTCCATCCCCGACCACAAATCCAACCACAAATGAGAACCACATTACCTCTAACAATTAGAAGAAAAAGAAAGGTCGTACAAATATCCGAATACAAAATTATATGCATAAATATCTGTAAAAAATAGAATGTTGCAGTGTGAACTACAAAGCCCTTCTAAGCCTATGATGACGTTTTAAAGGAAAATAGTATATAATTTCTCCTTAATTTGGAATGATATCTATCACAAACATGTTAATCATTATTATGAGAGAATTTGCGCATTATTATTTTGTTTACAAGATATTTTAATGCGAATTCGTTATAGCTGGTTCACTTAAGGTAGATTCTTGGATGAGCCCTATGCTTACGAGACGTTTGTTTGGCGTCCGCTAATTGGCTGGTACCGGGAAGTAGGCAGCTCCCAGCCAATCAGCGGCTGCCAAACAAATGTCTCGTAGGCATAGGGCTCACCCAAGAATCTACCCTAAGTGAACCAGCTATAGTAAAGCTTATGATGTAAAAAAAAAAAAAAAAAAAACCAAAAAAAAAAAAAAAATCGTGAAATGGATTTCTGTGGATTTACAGCTTCTTATTTGTTAGTTCCTTTTGCACCATTCTTTTAATGTTTAGGGAAGAACAAGGATACCAAATGAAGTACGAATCTTCAGTCTACAATATCGTCTATATTACATTTTGATGTGAAATTAGTAGTTTTAGTTATTGAATAAAATGGACGGACGAAATGAGTATTTTAAATTTCGGGGCTTAATTACTCAAAAACTATTAGTATTTACGGAAAAAAGACATAGAAACAAACTTGTGCAGAATTCATGTCCTTATTTCTCTGGTTCCATATACTTCTTATCCGTACGATGAACCTCTTTGGAGGAAAAAATCGGTAAATATGGGTAAATGTATTATTCGATGAGGGGGTTACCCCCAAAAAAAGGGGGTTGCACCCATCTGACGGACGGGAACTCTTTGGATATATGTATAATTACACATGTGCAATGTATATTATATATTATATATATATATATATATATATATATATATATAATATATACGTTATATATGTATATGTATATTGTATACGTGTATATATGTATGACACTCCTTTTTCCAAAATCTCCTTATTACCCATCTCGTTTTCTTTCTCTTTTCCCTCCTCGAGTCCATAAAATAGCCTAGTGAATACAGAGGCTACTGCACCGAGAAGCATCCTGACGACAACTGAGATCTGGACAGGAAACATTGCTTGCAGTTTGCAAACAATGTCTCCTAGTGTGGACAGGCCTTAAGACGTAACACAGCTGGATATACTTATGGTGCCTGTAAATGACAGAATAAATTCCTTTTAATACTTTCCAAGCGAACTGATAATTTTGTTCAAGATTTTTCTGAAAGGGAGGAGTTGATTCTCTTGTACTCGCACGCCAACAATCTCTCCCCTTCCTTTTTTCACCCTTTTAAAAAAAAAAAAAAAAAAAAAAAAAAAAAAAAAAAAAAAAAAAAAAAAAAAAAACACACACACACACACACACAGACGTGGTAAGGAGAGTTTATTTTGCCGCCTTTTTCAGGGGGGACACATTTCCTGTCTACAGGGTCATAGGGCGCGTGTGTTTTCGCGCATGCTCTTCCTAACCAAGCAGTCACGCCAACCGCAAAGCCCTCAGGGCCATCATTACCACCTTCAGGAGATTTATTCTCTCTCTCTCTCTCTCTCTCTCTCTCTCTCTCTCTCTCTCTCTCTCCACCCCACCCGTTAACTGTAATCAGACTGCGTAGAATCGAGCGGACGACTAAACTAACTGTCGCTCCAGGACATCCCCTGGGTCCTGGTGACGAATGGAAATAAAAGGTGGAAGTTGGGAGGGGGAGGGGGGGAACTGGGATTGAAGACCTCATTCCAGGACTTCCCTTGGGTCCTGGCGAAGAAGGGACGCCACGGGGGATAGCTGAAGGAGGAATTGGGCATAAAGACCCCGTTCCAGGACGTCCCTCGGGTCTCCTTGGCGAAATGGTGTGTCAGGGAAAGAGTGGAAGAGATAGGGTGATTGGAGACCCTTTCCAGGGCCTCGGTGACGACTGGACGTCGCAGGCCAAGACTGGATCAAGAAGAAGAAGACAGGGTCATGGAGATCCCTTCCCACGACGATCCCAGTGCTCCTTGAATGAAGGAGTCCTCAAGTGAAGGCTGGACCTGGAAGGGGAGATGATGACCCCTTCCCATGACGTCCCTCGTGTCCTGGAAAGATGTGATAGGAAAGGAAAGTGCTGAGAATCCCGTTGATCGAAACTGTGACCTCCATTCCAGGATCCCACTGGAGTCTTGGTGGCGGGGATCCGTTGTAGAGGAATGTTGAACATTGAAAGGGAATTGAAGACCCTTTATCAGGGCGCCCCTAAGGGGCACTGCGACCCCATTCCAAAACGTCCTTGGACAAAGGAACACCACGGGTAGGGGAAGACTGGATAGAAAGGGAAGGTATGGATTGATCCACCATTCACGGATGCCCCCCAGGGTCACATCGACCAAGAGACCTCACAGGGGAATGCCCAAGAGAGAAAGTAAGACAGATGTGAATGAAGACCACATCGAAGGTCATTCCAGAATGCCCCTTGGGTGTTGTTGACCAAGGGACCTCACGGGGTAATGCCTGAGAGAGAAAGTAAGACAGATATGAATGAAGACCACATCAAGGACTTTTCCTGCGATTAGGAAGGCCTCTTTGGCCCTCATTACCATAAGCAATCAGCGTAGCCCTAATTCATACATGGGCGGAGACGCTGAGGGTGACGAAGGTTATTTAAAAGAGATCTCCCACGACAACTCCACTCCTCTTTTTAGCTCTCCGCTAATGAAGTAGCGGAAGAGGGCGCAGGAGGTTCAGACGAAAAGGGAAAGGGCTCTCTCTCTCTCTCTCTCTCTCTCTCTCTCTCTCTCTCTCTCATTTTTGTTCATTAGTATCTCTGCGCGATTATATTATGCTTTTCCCCAGGTACTTATTGAGCGATTTGGAGTCTCTCTCTCTCTCATGACCCGATTCTTAATTCTATGAATCTATTTATTTTAACATAAAAAATTTGGCTGTTCTGTGGTATCATTCTCTCTCTCTCTCTCTCTCTCTCTCTCTCTCTCTTCTCTCTCTCTCTCTCTCTCTCTCTCTCTCTCTCTGTCTCTATTATTTTAGTATTTTTGTGTATTTCCATTCGTCATCAGCCCACATGAATGAAACGACGTGGGCAAATGTATGATAAACTGAACGCTGTAATACACTTGGAAGACCCGAGTCAATTCGCTCCCACGAAGTCGTCCCCACATTCAATTTCTTTCCCCACGAAAATGAATCGTCACGTGGCCCTCCCACCCCTCCCTCCCCCTCCTTCTCCCCCTCCCGTCCTCCCGAGGTGGGTGGCTCTTCTGGAAGACGAGTGGCACATTAAATGACTGACCCAGAGACGAATTAATTAACATTGGCGTTAATTAACGAATGCTATTAACCTTGAATTAGGGGATCGCTGCTTCCTTCCTTCTCCTCTTCTGCTGTGTGGGAGATGGCCGGATGCAGGATTGACCGAGTGCACTACAGGGGTCGTCCGCCTCTGACCAGAATAAGGCGCGATCCGACCTTCGGCTGACTCGAGAAGCCTGCGAGATTTTTCCCCTCATGCATGAGTTGTAAATATTATGTCACTAACTTTTAACGTAGATTAAACGTGCGAAAATCTATGGTCAAATAGAGCCTTGTTTCACCAACGAAAATTAAAATGAATATGCTGTATTTTATTAGAAATAATTATTTTGTACTGTTTAACACGCACACTATTTTTTATATTTTCTTTCTAATAAGTCACGAATATCCTATCCTGAAATTCCTGCATCTAACTCAATGCAAAACACCTTTTCAGACCTTTATAGGTTCTTTCATAGACCATTCCTCCCCCCCACAACAACAACAACAACAACAGCAAAGTAGTTTATAGGCTTACTCCCCGTGTAAGAGATAGGGACAGCCTCGCGCAGGTCATCACCGTCTGGCTGCCTTTTGGTCGAGAGGTTAAGATGAAGAAAAGTCATCAGTCGGTATTCAATTTTGCCAGAGTGAAGAACAAGGAAGCTCTCCGGAGGTGCTCTTATCGTCATCAGTCCTTTTTTTAGTTTTCTGTAAAAGAAAACTAATGAGATGGTTTTTTGTCTGTCCGTCCGCCCTCAGATCTTGAAATCTACTGGGGCTAGAGGGCTGCAAATTGGTATGTTGATCGTCCACCCTCCAATCATCAAACATACCAAGTTGCAGCTCTCTAACCTCAGTAGTTTTGAATTAATTGATGTCTAAAGTTAGGCAAAAGCTTGCGTCTGGCATTGCCATAGGTACCAACAAAACAGGGCATGAGCGGGTTGTGGATGAAAGTTTCGTGGGCATTTTTTGCTAGTTATCTCTATGACCCGAATGCGTCCATGAGTTCTGCATTAGTCAAATGGCAATACAAAGACACAGGGAGGGTTATCCATATCCTTGAGCTCAGCAGGACCGTGAGATTAACGAGACTTCTCTCATCAAAGGCCATGAAAGTGTGAGAGAAGGTCAATCCAGGTCGGACTGACCGGATGATTTTTGTCGGGGATTCCACGGAATATTATCTCAAACGTCAATCTCTCGAGTCCTTTTCTTTAGTCGTGCTGGGGAGAATATTGATAGTATTTTCGTGTGCTTGTTTAATTTCCTAGTTTAATTTATCTTATCTCTGTCTTTTATTATTTTTTTTTTATTTGGTTTCGTATACTTTGAGGATACTGTTTTGTTCAGGAGTCCTCTGTAAATTGATGGAATTTTTCTGTAATTCTTAATAATATAATAATAAATATTATTATTATTATTATTATTATTATTATTATTATTATTATTATGTGGTTTATTCCGTCAAGTTTTGTGCGATCTATAAATATTATACCTTGAGGAGCAAATAAATACGTAAATTTCAACATTAGTATGCAAAGAACACCTCATTTCAGTTTCTATGAAAGGCCGCCCCCCTCTCACCCCCACCCCCATTCTCTCTCTCTCTCTCTCTCTCTCTCTCTCTCTCTCTCTCTCTCCCCCCAAGCCACAATAAGCCTGATAGGAGACTTAACAGCGTGTATTCCTGATCATTACATCCCCCATTACGAACTCGACGCGTCGACATAAACACCGGGGTTTTTTGTCTCTCCTGTTATCTCAACGTTTCGAGATGTTAACTCGGCCGGCAGTTTCGGGACGTTAATGAGATCCGAGCTCTGGAATTTACGGATGGCCCTTGGTGGGATGGGATGGGGTAGGGGGAGGGGGAGGGTGGATATTATGTGTTACTGTTTATAACGCCGTGCTAACGTTTTGAGACGGAAATTAGCGTCAGAACTTGTGAACGGTCGGTTATTTAGAATGGTATTACACAAACGTTTAGAGGCTGTAATGACTTAAGATTGTGAACGTTTGATGATTTTGCATGGCAGGAGATAATGAGCACTAGACTGCAAACTTTTTGCAGTTTTTACGTTACCGTCAATAAACGTCTTCAACTTTTAGAAAGTCTTGAAACTGTAATGAATATCTAAACTTTAGAGTATGGAGATTTTGCAAAACACTATGTAAACGTTTTCAATATTTACAGAATGTAATAACTATTTAAACATTAATCGTTTTGCAAGACACTTTAAAAACGTTTTCAACGTTTACAAAATGTAATAACTATTTCAAGAGTAACCGTTTTGCGAGACACTATATAAACTTTTGCGACCGTTTGGAGACGGAAATGACTCGAAACTCGTAAACGTATGGAGATTAGCAATACATTACTTAAACATTGTGGACTTTTCGAAGCATAAATAACTATTAGATCTGTAAACATCTGGATATTTTGCGATGGAGTACGTAAACGTCGTGCATGTTTCGAAACGGAAATGATAGCTAAAATTTCATGTTCCTAATATAATCCTATTTTCACGTACTCGGGGAGTGAGCCTGCAAACTACTTTGTTGTTGTTGCTCTTCTTCTTCTTCTTGTTTTTGCTGTTGTTGTTGTTTTTGGGGGTTAGGAAAGCCCAACGGGAAAGCATAAAAAGATCTGAATAAAGGTGTTTCGCGTTGAGGTCAAGATACAGGAATTTTATGATAGGATATTTATCATGGTTGGCAATGATTAAATCAAACTGATTTAATCAAGTGATTAAATCATTGACTTTTTTCATTTAAAAATCTTAATTTTTTTTAATTTATTTTTTTTTAATTTGAAAGCAAAAACATTGAAAAATATGGTTTGGAGGTTAATAAAAACTGAAGCATAACTATGCTGCATCTATTTAATTTTCATATAAAAAAATTGCAAGTACATACTTTAGGGCGTAACTGGAAACCTAAAAGATAAATCAATAGTAATTGTCAAAAAATGCATTTTTAGGGAAGAAACGATGAAAACATCAAACAAATAAAAATACAAATAAATGAAAAAAAAATGAATAAATGAGAACATCAGATAAACCACTGATATTTATATTTTTTTATTTAACAAAAATGAAAAAAATCACCAACCGTGATATTTAGAATGAAAATGTAAAAAAATAAATAACGTGCATGTTAAACAGTACAGAACAATTATTTCTAATAACATGTAGCGTATTTATTTAAATTTTCGTTGGTGAAACACCCCGCTACTAGATTTGACCAAGCGCCCCGAGTAAGCTGGATGTCGGATAACGTCTTGCTACGTTTCAGCGACACTCGGCGAAAGGCTGCCACTCGTGTTCCTACAAGATCTTTACGACCGGTCCTTCAGATAAGGTTTAGGACGAGGGTAATTTGTGGCGCGAAAGCTCTCCTGAGTATGTGATACCAAGATAATAATAATAATAATAATAATAATAATAATAATATCATGAAGTAAAAAGGGAATTACATGGAGAGATATAAGGAATTAACATACACTGTGAATGGGACAAATAATAATAATAATAATAATAATAATAATAATAATAATAATAATAATAATAATAATGATGATAATAGTGTTCCTTTTACAATAAGGGGAGAGGTTTATCACAGGATGTTGATTGGAGAACTTTATTAGGGGGCTCTTCATAGATACTAAGCAAGTGTTTGCGCCTACTGGCTATCACTTGTATTATTAACTTCGCCAATGTTCATAATACAAGTGCGTTGGTGAGAGAGAGAGAGAGAGAGAGAGAGAGAGAGAGAGAGAGAGAGAGAGAAAGGTTCTGCTAAAGTAGGAAAAACTTGTAATAATTTGTTTTATGGTATATATATCATTCAATCAATTTTGAAATTTAGTTGAAAAAAAACGCAGAACAATTGTGTAAGTGATAAAATTAATATATATATATATATATATATATATATATATATATATATATATATACATATAGACAGATAAAGACACATACATACATATATAAAATATATACTTATACATATACATCTAATCTTATTATGTTCCCATCGACGATGGAGACAGGGCAGTGGAAGTGTGTCTGTAGGCCAGAAATATTCGATATGGAAAGTCACGCGAAATTTTAATCGGAATTCGCAAACCGATTGATTTCTGCCAGTTATCCAACTCGACTTTACATCTTCGGCCCCATCGATTTCCTAATTCTAAGACCCTGTTTTTCTGCCGACGGTTAGATAACCCCTGTTTTTACGTATGTGGGAATGTGTCTGTAAATTTTAATGTAAAATGTGTATGTGTATGTTTATATATATATATATATATATATATATATATATATATATATATATAAGTATATATATATATATATATATATACTATATATACATACATATTAACCTGTTTATGTCTTGACTCACTTTATACAATAGATTATATTCTTTAGTATACTTTCCTTACATTATTGTCCAACTTTTCTTTCGTCCATCTTTTCTATAATTGTTTGGAGTTTATTAAACATATATATATATATATTATATATATATATATATATATATATATATATATATATATATATAGATACTCTTGTGTGTGTATGAAATAAATTTCAATATAATAGATATAATTATATATATATATATATATAGTCTATATATTTATATATATATATATATATAAATTTATTTATTAATCCATCAACTCCTTGACAATGTCTGAGTAAAGACGAAAGCGCTTGGATTTCTGACTATCATTTTCCTATGGAATTCGCTTATTTATGAAGTCACGTGTATCTAGTGTGATTTTTTAAGCATATATATATATATATATATATATATATATATATATATATATATATTATATATAGTATATATATACAGGTAAGTCCTGCATTACTGCTTTGCATGCTAAAGCTATAAATGGCCCCCATGAATACACGAGGGATCTTCATTAAGACCACAAGACCACACGACCACGATTGTCTCGAGCGCAGCACATGACCGCTTCAATGAAATTAATTCATTATTTTTTTACTTCTCTCTTTTTCCTTTCTCTCGACTGATTCGTGACTATTCTGGAATTGCGTTGGTGGGTCAACGTAGGGTATTTTTTAGGCGCCGAGGTTCCCTGTTTTTTTATTATTATTTTTTTAGCTCGTGCAGAGCAGAGGAGGTGAGTGGCGTAGTTGGATGAAGTTTTTTTTTTAAACAGGCGAGAATGTTTTCATAGTCTGGGTATCATTAATTGTCATTGGTTTATATATAATAGAACTTAGACAAACTCACATTACATACCTTCTATATATATCATATATATATATATATATATATATATATATAATCTGATATATATATATATATATATATATAATATGTAGATCTAGAAAACCAGATGGAAACTTTGGCAATGAAATTTTTTTACATAAGTGTATTTTATGATATATATATATATATATATCTATATATATTACTGTATATATATATATATATATTTATAATATATATATATATATAATATTAATACCACACATACACTTAAGTGAGAATATTTTATCGTCAAAGTTTCCACCCGGTTTTCTGAACTTTGGTCATATTTCACACTTCATATTTTACCCCATGAAATTGCAATTATTGTTTTTTTCTTGTACTTTTCCCTTATTCTTCTCCGCAATATTTCATTCCTTATTTTGAGTCCCTTATTTTTTTTAATCAAGGTGTTCCCTGTCTCGTGAAGATTGAGAATTTATAAAAAAAGATTGCCTTTTTGTGGTATATTTTTTGCTCATTTTTATTTTTACACTATTTTACTATTATTTTTCCATCTTTGACGTTCCATTCCATATTCATAAAAGACAGAATAAATGAAAAAGTACCAGAGAGCAAAACTGTAAAGCAAAATTAT
>NC_061095.1:47146845-47161845 GCF_015104395.2 Macrobrachium nipponense | reverse complement strand
CATCATCTTCTCTTTGTGTCATCTATATTAAATATTCTTTAACGTTTCTGTCGTGTTATACGTATGTACATATATTATTATTATTATTATTATTATTATTATATTATTATTATTATTATTATTATTATTATTATTAATGACAAATACACGGACATATATGAAAGATAAAGTTAACGTATATATATAAAAGGAATAAGGAGAATATAAGATAAACTTAATTAAGTACTAAGAGTAAATTAAGATAAAAGGAATAAGGAGCGAAAGGCAAGGAAGAAAGAGAGATAATGAAGGAGAATAGCGAATCTCTAATAAAAGAGACGTGGGAATAGAAGACAATGCAAAAAAAGTAGAATTTAAACGCTGCATAAAAGAGAGAATAGTATATAATAATAATAATAATAATCTAATAATAATAATACTAATAATAATAATAATAATAATAGATCCGTAGTTTCCCATACGTTTTATGAATATTTATCTTTAAATATGTGTACGTATACATAACCACGGATTTATTTCTCCAATATTATTAAATATTGCTGTTAAGTAATAATAATAATAATAATAATAATAATAATAATAATAATCAATAATAATAATAGATCCGTAGTATCCCATACGTTTTTATGAATATTTATCTTTAAATATGTGTACGTATACATACCCACGGATTTATTTCTCCAATATTATTAATATTGCTGTTAATAATAATAATAATAATAATAATAATAATAATAATAATAATAATAATAATAATAATGCAAAGAAAACTCATAATCACACAAGTCAATAAAATAGAAAATTAAATCCTCAGTACTATGTCTTGATTTTGTTATTTAAAATATATAAAAAGCAGAAAGCTTCCGAGGAACTCCACGATCCTCCTTGTCAATTGAAAGCTTTCTGTGGATTTACTTTCTGAATAATAATAACAATAATAATAATAATAAATATATAAATATCCATCAAAACAAACACGCTGAATACACCACTAGGATGGAAACTCCTAGTTTCACTCCTGCATTTTAAAAGCAAAAAGTCCTCCCCTTAACCACAAAGGAAGCGAAAGCCAAAGGCCGAAAAATGCTTGGAAGAAGAAGAAGAAACTCCAAAAAGCCTTCGGCAGTTTCAAAACACACGCAAACATCTCTGCTTTCTGCTCTAAGTGAAATGGAAGGGCAGATTCTAGCCACATTTATTTAAAAGCATCACGCCAACACAAGCGTATTAAAGCTGTTGAGGAGGAGGAGGAGGAGGAATAGCAAAGATGATGCTGGACTTTGGCCCACCAATGCTTCGCTCGATAATGGACGAAATGGATTGTGTGTGAGAGAGAGAGAGAGAGAGAGAGAGAGAGAGAGAGAGAGATTTGATTTAAGTATGGAATCAAAGAAAGGCAGAAACGACTTAGAAAATAAAGAGAGAGAGAGAGAGAGAGAGAGAGAGAGAGAGAGAGAGAGAGAGAGAGAGAAGAGAGAGTAAAGAAAGGTACACGAACGAATTCGGAATAAGAAAAAGAAGAGAGAGAGAGAGCCCTGAGAGAGAGAGAGAGAGAGAGAGAGAGAGAGAGAGAGAGAGACTGGATTGGTATGAAGGGGAAGGGAGTAGAAAAGGAAAGGCTGACAGAGAAAGGAAAAAAGAAAGAGAGAGGAAAAGAAAATTATGAAAAGTGGGAAAAGTAAAGAAAAGGAAATGAAAGTTTTTTTCAGATATTAAGCAAAACGAGTGAATGTTGTTTTCATTATTACAATAAAAAAAAATAAAAATTATTAATATAAAAAAGAATAACTGTTCATTAATAATTTTCCAACAGCAAAGAAAAGTTTCATCGACAAAAAAAACCTACAACATTTTCAAAATTTTTATGGAAAGAGACATTTGAAAAAAATATTTATAGAATCAAAAATGCTTCCCTGCAAGTAACAATTTCCGAGGCATCAGAAATGACTGAAACGAGAGAAACCTTTTCAAGTGATTCTCTCTCTCTCTCTCTCTCTCTCTCTCTCTCTCTCTCTCTCTCTCTCCCAAACGCAGTTTTGATTGCCTCGTCTGGCAACGTATTTTAGAGGAGGGAAAAAGACCTTTTCTGATGGCAAAGTCACTTTTGATAAAGGCATAGAGGGCGTATTTATGATGCGATGAGGTCGCTTATGCATTTCTGCCTTGGCAAGGTATGTAATTTTACATAACGCACACTACACACACACACACACACACACACCACACACACACACATATATATAGATATATATATAGTATGTATATATATATATAAATATATATATATATATATTGATATATATGTTGTTTGTTTGGGTTGTTGTTGTTGGTGTGTTTATGTTTATTTTTTGTTTAAATACATCGTTCAGCAATTGGAACATGTAACCATGTGTGTGTGTGTGTGTGTGTGTGTGAGAGAGAGAGAGAGAGAGAGACGGTAATTTGAGAAGTACTATACTGTACTAATGAATCTAGTAGAAATTATTATTATATATAGATATATATATATATATATATATATTATATATATATATATACATATATATTATATGCATATATATATTGACATTATCATTATTATTATTATTATTATTATTATTATTTATGAAGGATACTTTATGTGAAGTATATTTTATGACCTTTTGAATTGCTTTCAAAGAACAAAGCTGTTGTGTATGTTTTTATATATATATATATATATATATATAATATATATATATATATATATATTATATATATAAATATATATGTGTGTGTGTGTGTGTGTGTGTGTGTGTGTGTGTGTGTGTGTGTGTATACATGTATCTTGCATTCATCACAAAACAATAATAATGCAACATCGAGAATGCTCTAACAAGCTATGCAAAGAAATGTAAAGCTATGCAAAGCAATATGCAAACCAGTGCAAAAGTATGCGAATCAGTGCAAAGCGATGCAGAGCTATACAAAAGAAGGATAAAATGCTATGCAAAGCAAGGAAAAGATTTGCAAAGTAATGCAAACCTATCCAAAGTAATTACAGTTATGCAAATCAGTGGGAAGCTATTCAAAGGAATGTAAAGCAAAGCAGAGCAGAGCAAAGCAAAGCAAAGCAGTGTCACACTGTCGAAGTCAGAGAGTGAAAGCGATACATTAGCACAAGCTGGTCTTATGTTCTTTTCGCTTCGCTAATCTGACATACAAGTACTAAGGGTCTGGTTACTAGCTTCGAGGGGTTGGGGTAGAATTGGGGAAGTGTTGTGCAGGGGGGGGGGGGTGGGGGGGGGGGAGGAGTGGATGGCGTATTTCTAATCGGGGGTGGGGGAGGGGTGGTTCATGTTGTTAACGTGGAATTGTGGGTAGAGAGAGAGGTGATGAGTTAGTGGGTACAGTGGATGTCAGAAAGGAGAGTGGTTAATTGTATTGGAGAAATAGAGATAAGAGAAAGAAATGAGAAAGGTGTTGTAACTGTCATAGAAATTGTGATTAGTCGTGTTAAATTGAATTGAGGAAGAGAGATGAGAGAGAGAGAGAAAGGGGGTGTTGTTGCAGAAATATATCACGCCAGGAATATTATATAAAATCTCAAATCTCTTTATTTTGAAAAGATATGGATGCATGCTTTGGTAAAGCGATGGCATGTAATTCTAATCTGGAGGGTATACTCTCTCTCTCTCTCTCTCTCTCTCTCTCTCTCT
The DNA here is from genome assembly GCF_015104395.2 of Macrobrachium nipponense. Classification (NCBI taxonomy): domain Eukaryota; kingdom Metazoa; phylum Arthropoda; class Malacostraca; order Decapoda; family Palaemonidae; genus Macrobrachium; species Macrobrachium nipponense. The sequence goes on along the minus strand of NC_061095.1, from coordinate 47,158,168 downwards.
CTCTCTCTCTCTCTCTCCGTGTTGTTTCTTTCATTTGTTAACTCTTACACTCTTCTGTTTCCCAAAGAAGTGGTTTACGCTTCCTAAAGTCCTTTTGCCTTAAAGCTTTAAGGCAGTATAATGATCTAAGAGTCACCTGACGGCTGTAGTAGGGGGTGAAAGACCCCCTCAGGGTTTCGGGGAAGGGGTCGGGGGGGGGGGGGGGGGGAGGAGTGGCAATCACTAGTGAACCATTCGAAGAACGTATTGGCTAGACACGACCATGCAACGCAGCTGCGTATGCACGCACGCAAACGCGCGAGGGATAAACGTGCTTGCGCGCACACACACACACACACACACACACACTCACGAAGTCTATTCATGCACGGGCCAGTGAGGATTAAGGGAATGTTCGTTCGGTGCCTCCATGCGATCTCGTGTCATGCTTTGCTCTGGGGTGGGAAATCCTCGTGTGTGCTTTGTCATTGACCTGTTTGCCAGTGACATTGCTGTGATTGCTTTGCTTGTGGATTGATTGCTGATGCTGTTGATGATGATTGTGCTGCTACCTCATCATATTATATATATATATATATATATATATATATATATATATATATATATATATATAGTATATATATATATATATATATCTATATATATATGTATATATATATATGATATATATTATATCAGCATTAAGTTTACGTCAGTTTACAATTACCTCTCTCTCTCTCTCTCTCTCTCTCTCTCTCTCTCTCTCTCTCTGTATACCATGTCCCCAAAATATATTTGTGTTCAGATTCATCTAATATATCCTTGAAAGACAGTGCCATGTCCCAGTGATATTTATTTCTGTTCCCACCTATCTAGAAGACCCATGAAAGACTGTGCCATGCCCCAAGATATATATCTCTTCCTAGTATCTAAGACTGTCCCCCTCCAAGATATATTTCTTTTTCCACTCATCTAATAAACCTCTGAAAGATTCTACCATCTCCCCCCAGATATATATATCGTTGTATATATATATTTTAAATATATATATATATATTATAATATATTAAGTATATATATCAGTTCCCTTTCTATTAGTTACCCCTTGAAAGACGTGTAGAAATGTCCCCTAGATATATTTCTGTCAGCTGGAACCTTGGAACACTTTACCATGTGCCCAAGACATATTTCTGTTTCCATTTACCTAAAGGACCTCTGAAAGACTCTACAATGTCCCCAAGATATATTTATGTTCCCACCTATCTAACGGACCCCTAGAAGACTGCACCATGTCCCCAAGATAAATGCCTGTCCCCTTTCGTGGTAAGTGGTCATCGCGTGTTTGTGTTGAGTTACGTCGCTAGCTTAGCGTTCTAACCTTTTTTTATTCGTGACTTCTCTCGTGGCCTCAGAAGTTATTACGATTTTCCTTTCTCTTTTTTATTGCCTCAGCTAACGAATCTTGTAGGATTTTATGTACTTAATCGTATGATTGTCTGCATTTGTTATTGGGTGATTTCTAGTATTTATAATATTCATTTCCTACTTTTAATCAACTAGGAGTAGGTCTGAAACTTTGGACAAAGACGATAGTTGAATGTAGGTATCTGTATCCAGAAGCAGTTATGATATGGAAAAATTAATCTTTTAAGTACTCTACATTCTAAGAACTCTACATTCTAAAAAAATAATAATAATAAAGAAAAGGGTCTCGCCATTATTACACCACAAATATCACCTACATGCCGAATTCACTCTACCTGGGGAATGAACAAAAATGACACCAGAAATAAGGCTTCTTGTCGAATTCTACCCAGCGGGATCATATCTGATAGGCGCATCTGCCCAGCTCAACGAAAATCTAATTCATAACACAAATAATGCTCAAGTTTACTACCCAACATGAAAGCCTTACGAAAGTGCCGCTAAACATACCCGCTCACTTATTTCCTTCGACATAAGTAAACAACGTAACAGCGAAGGAACACGGAACAAGGACTTTAAATCTTCCGGTTCTAGGTAGTGATCTGTATACTCATATGGGTTTGGTTGTGTGGGCGGGAGGAGGGGGTGTGGGGGGGTTGGAAACAGGATTGCAAAGCCGAGATTTATTGGCCTCCTGTTGAAATGCCTCTGGGAAAGGAAGTCCTTCTTAACCTGTTGCAGATGAGCGATCGCAAATTCATGCCGAAACTCTGATGGGGGGGCGGCGCAAGTAGTTGACATTGCACAAATCAAGTGGGGACAGCTGTACTTTTTAAAAACAGAAGTTGCAATAGGCGACTGATTGGTCAAACAGCTCTGCACTCTATTAAATTGCAACGGCAATAGATTGGGCAAGCAGGTGTACTTCTGATGAAACAGCTGTACTGCGCTCTGTAAATGCAGAATTTGCCAACAGCGACAGATTGGTCAAACAGCTGCACTCTATACAATTAGACCGGCAGTAGATTGGGTTAGCAGCTGTATTTCTGATAAAACAGCTGTATTGAACTCTGCAAAATCTTAAGTTTCTAACAGGGATAGATTGGTCAAACAGCTGTACTATGTAAAATCAGAAGTTTCAACGGGAGATTGATTTGTCAAACTGCTGTACTCTGTCAAATTAGAATGGCAGTAGATTGGGTAACCAGCTTTATTTCTGATAAAACGGCTTTATTGAACTCTGCAAAGTCAGAAGTTCCTAACAGGGATAGATTGGTCAGACAGCTGTTCTCTATAAAATCAGAAGTTCCCGATAGCGATAGATTGGTGAAACCGCTGTTATCTTTAAAATCAGAAGTTGCCAACAGCGATAGATTGGTCAAACAGCTGTTCTATAAAATCAGAAGTTGCCGACAGCGATAGATTGGTCAAAGTGTTGTACTTTGAAATGTATCCTTCAAAAAAAAAAAAAAAAAAAAAAAAAAAAAAAAAAAAAAAAAAAAAAAAAAAAATTCTGTAATAGCTCATTTCACAAAGTCCAGTAGCTTTAATTTGAAACTCCTAGAAAGTATAAAACCGGAAAAAAATTGTAGATATGAAACAAACTATTGCTGTAAAATATACTAGGAGCGAAAGTAGGTTGTGTTAGGTTAGTGTGAAATATTTTTCTTTTTATTAAATCAAAACATAGACCATTAGTGGCCCCCAAACTATAAGCCATGAAAAGTAAGTAGTGGCGACTGAAAAAGGATTTGGAGACCCTCAAAAAGATGTCTATAGACCAATATGCTATTATAATGACTATCAAAAAACTTTCCCACCATTTTGTTTTTGGCTTTGAAATTCTCCGTCGCCTTGCGTGTTTCAGAAATGTATTCAACTTGTCCCTTCAGAATTTCACCTTCATCTCGGGCTGAATTTCGATCATTATATCGTTTACTACTCTCTCTCTCTCTCTCTCTCTCTCTCTCTCATAGATGAACAAACAGATGAAATATCTCTTTCACATGAGTAAAATCTCTCTCTCTCTCTCTCTCTCTCTCTCTCTCCGTCTCTCTCTCTCTCTCTCTCTCTTATTGTTCGTCCCCCGAAATGACTCTCATCTCTCTCTCTCTCTCTTATAGCATTATAATAATGACATATTTTAGTAATACTTATTGTTCGTTTTGAAAAGATCTCTCTTTCTCTCTCTCTCTCTCTCTCTCTCTCTCTCTCTCCACATAAATGAAATATCTCTCGTATGGATGAAATGAAAATCTCTCTCTCTCTCTCTCTCTCTCTCTCTCTCTTCTCGCTTCTTCTCGTCTCTTCTCTCTCCTCCACCAATAAAAGAAATCTGCCTCAAGTTAAGGAAAGCATCCTCTCTCTCTCTCTCTCTCTCTCTCTCCCTCCCTCTTTTCTTCTCTCTCTCTCTCTCTCTCCTCCCCACATAAATGAAATATTAATCTCATGTATGAAAAAACGTCAAGTTAATGGAATATTGCTCCATCTCTCTCACTCTCTTCTCTACCTCTCTCTCTCTCTCTCAACCGTTTTCTCTCTCTCTCTCTCTCTCTCTCTCTCCACATAAATGAAATATTAATCTCATGTATGAAAAAACGTCGAGTTAATGGAATATTGCTTCCATCTCTCTCTCTCTCTCTCTCTCTCTCTCTCTCTCGGCCGTCCAGGAAGGCTCCCGACTGTCATTTGTTGAGGCCTCTCTCGAGTTTCCTATCAAACTTTCCCTGGGAAAGTTTGATCTTGCTCTCTTAAGACGCCTTTCTTTTTTCTTATATTTTTTTGCTTTCTTTTTCAGTGAAAGTGATGACATTTCTGAAGAGCTGGTGCGCTTCTCTCTCTCTCTCTCTCTCTCTCTCTCTCTCTCTCTTTGTCTATGTCTCTCTTTCTGTAATACATGAAAATATATCTTTCTCGTAGAGATGAAATGAATCTCTCTCTCTCTCCTTTTTCTAGAATTATATGATACCTTCCTGACCTTCTCTTGAGTTGCTGCTATCCAAACGAACAGAAATGCTATCCTCTCGCGGTTGGATAACTTCAATACACATTCTATCCTCTCAGGAGGATAGCAAAGGAGTGCTATCCCGTTATAACAAGGGGATATCAACAGAGAACTATTCCTATATATTAAGAGGGTAGCGGAGGAATGCTATCCATCCATGCCAGGGGGATAGCAATGGAATGCTATCCCTTCATACGAGGAGGATAGCAACGGAGTGCTATCCCTCTCTGACCGCGGGGATAGCACCCAAATATGGGCGGTAGCGACAGATCATCTGACGACCTCTTTATGTCAATAGGCGGTATCAATGGAGTAATCAGTTAAATACACACTGGCAACTTCAATCCTACCTCCGCCTCCCTTCTCCACCCTTCGTCTTCCTCCCTCCCCCTCCTCCCTCCCCCTGGCATCCGGTTGCAGTTCATTGGCACGCGAGAAGTTGGGGTAAGAGAACACGTAGGCTTCTTAGGGTTATGTCAGGGCTGCCATATTTTGATGAATAGCAATTTTGCTTGCGTGACACCATTCTCTCTCTCTCTCTCTCTCTCTCTCTCTCTCTCTCTCTCTCTGTATCTTGTCAAGGTGAAATTAATCTTTTTACTGACCAATTACTTTATAAACCAATTATTAAACCATGTGGCAAAGTATTCAGTCTCGAATAAACCGTCTCTAACCTTACCTGATGATAAGGCAGGTAGGTTCTCACCTAATTATCTATAGAGGTAATTAACCTAATTCCACCTGAGAACTTACTTTGATCCGCCAAACTTTGACCCTGAGGTGAATTAGGGTAAGAAAGATGTACACATATGAAGTTTCCCCTCTAAGCCATCCAGACGAACGTGCAAACTCATACACACTCGTACACAAACACACAAAATTCTCAGATACTTGAGTGCCAATGCACGCACGGTAATTCCCGAGCATCACACCTGCCAATACAGGTGACATTCTGCGGTGGGATGGTGCTGGCAATGCATACACACACACACACGCACACGTCCGTTCGACTTGAGTGGACGAGAGTGACTTCCTATTTGCAGAGTCGTTTTGGTGAAGAATAATAATAATAATAATAATAATAATAATAATATTAATAATAATAATAATAATAATGATATTATTATTATATTTTATATGATATTATTATTATTATATTATTATTATTATTATTATTATTATTATTATTTTATTATTTATTATAACGCTTTATGAAGATTATTGCTCTTTAATAGGGAAACTGGAGGTGTTAAAACCTTCAGTTATAATAATAATAATAATAATAATAATAATATTAATAACATACCACTCGTAGTCATATTATCACTTAAGAACTGCATTATGAATATGAAATCTTAATGAAGATAGGTATCATCATATGAGCTTAATTAAACATTATCTAATTAGGACAGATATCACACAGCATTGCAAATTTTGCACCTAAAACTCTTAAGAATTAATCTTTGCTATCTAATTGTAAGCCTAAAATTACTTCTGATGAATTATACGCATAATTGTGTGCATATGAATAATGAGATTTGTATAAAAGCATTGGTTGAGTTTAATAAAGATCAGAGCTTTCAAGAAGTGAAACTGATTTGTGAAAATTATTGCACATCTTTATGAGTGATGATTGTTTCTGCATTATGATCGTGCAAATTTTGTAATTTCAATAATAATAATAATAATAATAATAATAATAATAATAATAATAATAATAATAATAATAATAATAATTCGGATTATCTTGGTCATTTCAGATTCGTGAAGGTAGTTAAAATTATCAACTTCAGATGATCTTGAACTGGATTTATGATCAGAAAGATTAAAATCTGGGATTACTTAAAGCTCGTTTAGACTTGAAATGTTTGAACTTCAAGCTGTTTTCAAGTGGGTTTCAGCTTAGCCCTCTTAAGCTTCGTATTGATAGAGATAAGTTTCAAGCTCTGAATAAATAAATTTGGATGTTTTCAAAGTTCTTTTTAAAGTTTGTAATCCCAATTTTTTTCACGAGTGTTACTTTGGTTTGAGAACTATGGATTCAAGTTTATTATTATTTATCAGCTTTAATATTTATTTATTGATTAGTTTCACAGGTCCCACACAACTAGCAAAATGTGAATGAACTGCAGCTTGGTTGTAATTGTGTTTCTGCATTACAATCTTGATTTCAAGTTATGTAGGGCCTGTGAAACAAAGTTATTAAAATGGCACCAAACTGATAACTCGACCCTAAAATAAAAGATAAATAGTAACACCAATTCACAGTTCCCAAACCAAAGTAACCCTTCGTGAAAAGAAAAAACTTGGGATTACAAACTTCAAAGGTACCGAAGTTATCAAAATTTATTTATTTTGAACCTGAGAGGAATCTCTATCAATGCAAAGCTTAACAAGTCTGAGATGAAACCCATTTCAAAATAGCTTGGAGCTTAATCATTTCAAGGGCAAAGAAGCTTTAGGTAATCCCAGAGTTTAATCTTTCTGAGTATAAATCCGGTTAAGATTATCAAAAGTTGATAATCTTGACTACTTTCACGAATCAAATTACTCAAGATAATCCGAGTATTTATTATTATTATTATTATTATTATTATTATTATTATTATTATTATTATTATTATTATTATTATTATTATGTCTATCACAGTCATCCTATTCGACTGGGTGGTTTTTATAGTGTGGGGTTCCGGGTTGCATCCTGCCTCCTTAGGAGTCCACCACTGTTCTCACTATGTGCGCTATTTCTAGGAGCACACTCTTCTGCATGAGTCCTGGAGCTACTTCGGCATCTAGTTTTTCCAGATTCCTTTTCAGGTATCTTTGGATCGTGCCTCCTAGTGTCCCCTATGACTATGGGTACAATTTCCACTGACATATCCCATGTCCTTGTTATTATTATTATTATATTATGTTATTATTATTATTTATATTATTATTATTGTTATTATTTTATTATTATTTTATTATTAGAAGTAATTGCTGCCTCCGGCTGCGTTAATTTTGTAAAGGTTCTTCTCTATTTTTGTAATTAATAGAGAAAAATAGAAGAACCTTTATGAATTAAGGCAGCTGAGCAGCAATTACTTTTAATAAAACATGTTTAAAAGAGGGGTTACTTCCAGCATATTATTATTATTTTATTATTATTATTATTATTATTATTATTATTATTATTATTCAGAGGACGAGCCCTGCTCATATGGAACAACCCGCCCACCAAAAGGGCCAGTGACTTGAAATTCAAGCTGCCAAAGAACCTGATGTTCATTAGAGAGAAGCAACAGAAGGTAAGGGGAAATACTGAAAGAAGAGATAATTTATTTTAAAAAAATAAATAGATAAAAATATAAAGTGCTTTTGAAGTTCTTATATACAACATTTACGATATAGTGCCAAAAATAAATGTTAAAAAATTTATTGGTAATAAACACACCTTTAAAATGTTTGGTCCTCTCATGATGAGCTATAATAAATTACGGAATTGATTCCCAATTTTTCGCTTTCCTGTGGATTCCAACTTGGATTCCAGAAATTCCAAAATGCCCAAATTACACTGTTAGGAATTTGACTTAACCTTAATACATGTTTGTGTTGAAATTCCAGTAATTCATGCTGCTGTTATTATTATTATTATTATTATTATTATTATTATTATTATTATTATTATTATTATTATTGTTGTTGTTGTTGTTGTTGTTGTTATCAGGTAAAAATCAAGATCAAGAATACCAGATGGTTAATTGTCCAAAGGGTAAATATTAAAGAGATAATCCAGGATTACCGAATATCACACGGTCACAAACCTAAACATAGATTTAACCCTAACAGAAACTACAAAGTATCGTATATTCCAATACATATAAAAACTGAATATATTAGTTTTGTTCCTTATATTTATCTACAACTTTTTTCATTATGAATTCATCAAGTTTATTTGACTTGATGAAACAAGATTCAATGATATTCCTTTTAAGTGTGTCATTACATGGGATTAAGGCTCTTGCTTGACTCCATTTAATAGGATGATCTGAATCTCTCATATGTACGAATAATGCATTCGATATTTGCCCAGATCTCAGAATATTGGTGCTGTTTGAGACGCTGTGAAAGAGATTTACCGTTTTGTCCGTAATAGACTTTATCACACTTTTTGCAAGGAATTTCATATATGCAGCCTGGAAGATCTTTAGGAGAATTTTTTATTCCTAAACTCTTGACATTAATATTACTGAAAACATAATTTATGTTAAAAAGCTTTAAAATTCTAGGAATTCCTAAAAACCTTTCAGTCCTTGGGTATTTAAGTTTCAAGGCAATATCATAAATAGTTTTAATCTCAGCGTCAATAAACTGCGGGCTACAGACACATAAAGCCCTTAGGAACATCCCAGAAAAAACAGAGAATTTAACATTTTGATGGTGATTGGAATAGTAATGAACAAAGGAGGCAATGTTAGTTAATTTCCGAAAGACGGAAAAGGTGAAATTTCTATCATTTCTATGGACAGTTACATCAAGAAAATTCAAATTACAATTTCTTTCTTCCTCTACAGTAAATTTTTAGAAGGGACTAAATTATTAAGATTATAAAGGAATTCCTGGAGATTTTCGTGAACTGGCCAAATACAGAAAATATCATCCACATACATAAACCATATAACATATTGGGGCAAAATTCTTGGTAAGAGTTTTGTCTCAAAAAATCCCACGTAAATATTGCTAAGGACAGGAGATAAGGGATTACCCATAGCCATGCCAAACTTTTGTACAAAAAATTCCCCATTAAAACAAAATTTACTATCGTTGATACATAACATTATGAAACTAATGAGGTTTGCTACAGTTAAGGGAATATCATGACGTTATCATTCATCCTCCAAAATATTCAAGTTAATTATATACAGGCACTTTTGTAAATAAAGAGACAACATTAAAACTAACCATATTAAAATCAAAATTCAAATTTAAACTATTCAATTTGTTTATAAAATCAACATTGTGTTTAACTTTCTCTCCAACTGTATTTCATTCGTTCCTTGACAATGTCTTAGTAGTGACGAAAGCGCTTGGATTTCTGACTATCATTTTGCTGTGGTATTCGCTTATTTAATGAAGTCACGTGCATCTACTGTGATTTTTTGAAGCATATATGTATATATATAAATTTTTCGCAAGTTTGAAAAAGAAACTGATCAGAACTACACCGGCTGAAAAACCAAAAAAAACACTTTTTAGAAGAATGCCTCAAAGAACAAGTACTACCAAAAATGTACGATTCGGGAGATGGACTCTGCAATCGGACCCCTTCCCTCTCTCACACAAGATTTTCCTGGAGGAAAGAATCACCGATACGAAAAAACGACTCTTCGTACTACGCAGAGTGATATATGGAACCCAGTCTAATCTTCGCCTCCTCACTACGGACCCACATATACAGGTATCTGATTTCATTCTGTTCGACATTGCTGCCTATAATAGCGTGACTCATTCCACAGACTTCTACGCAAGTTAAATAACCTAATAGACAATAGTGCATGGAATAATCTTGAGCAACAAGACAAAGTTTTTAAACTTATCCAACACACCCCTTACTGTAAATCAACATTAGTTTAAATTTAGGCTTATCCTTTGCCCTTATTGCCAGACCGCAAAAACAACCTAGACTTCATAGTGGCTTTTGATAAATTCATATCTGACAAAAACTACAACCGTGAAGAGATATGTTTAAAAGGAGTGTTACTAAATGCTTTAACTGACTTACATAAGAAATATCCTGTTCCCCGCAGATTCATGATAGCCATCCACTCGCTAAAAAAGTTAGATGTATAATAAGTAGATCCGAGTAGATCCCGACAAAGACGGCAAAAATCGTAATAATGGACAAAGACTTCTACCTTGACAAAATCAACCAGCTCCCTTAGCGACACAAAACACATACGAAAAACTGACGAAAAATCCCCTCCAAAAACGTTCCCACAGAATTTTTTCGGAAAGTAAGATTAATTGGCAAAGACAAAAAGAGTATTGAACTATAGAGAAATTTAAAGTAATTAATCCTAAATTACCCTATTTTATGGCCTTCCCAAAACTCACAAAGACAATCTTCCATTCAGACCCATCGTTTCATGTGCCGGTGCTTTCAATTACAAAATTTCTAAATGGTTAGCTGGCCTCCTTTCCCTTTTTTAGGCACTTTTTCTCCCAGTCACATTAAACATTCGGAAGATTTTTGTCACAAATCAGAGAAGCACATATACCACTTCACAACATAAAACTTTTAAGCCTTGATGTAGATTCCTTGTTCACTAAAGTACCAGTACAGGACGTTCTTCAGTTTTTAAGGGTAAAATTATCCCCCTATTTCAGATCATTTCCCATTGGCGCTTGACAAAAATAATAAAGCTAGTTGAATTATGTGCATCTAATAACGTATTTTTCATTCGGGGAATCATTCTACAGCAAAAATTCGGGTGTAGTATGGGTAGTCCTTTAAGTCCTGTTCTAGCCAATCTGTACATGGAATACTTTGAAACTACAGTAATAAATGCAATAAAACCCAAAAACATGCTGTGGATGAGATACGTGGATGATATCCTAACATTTTGGGATAAATAGGTGGGGCAATTTCAATGAATCCTCTCGAAATTAAACACATTAGTGCCCAGCATCAAATTTAAAGTTGAAATGGGAAACAGACAACAAATTTCCTTTTCTTGATGTTTTAATAATCAGAGATACGACAGAATACAAATTTAACCATATACAGAAAACCAACGTTCTCACTTTCATACATTCACTACTTTAGCTATCATGACATTTCTATCAAAAATAGGTGTAGCTAGTAACTTGTTCTTAAGAGCCTTACGAATTTGTTCCCCAGAATTCCTGGAAAAAGAATTTGAACTAATTCGC